>NC_048590.1:37579440-37794440 GCF_013265735.2 Oncorhynchus mykiss
TTAGTATATATTTAATTACAGCAAACATCAAGGATAGCCTAGCCTATAGCCTGCAAAATATGAATGACTGAGTATACTGTAGGGGTGAGGATAAGTACAGTGGTTGTAGTGAATAGACTCAGCAGTGATGCTGACAAACTCATTTCAAGCACATTGTGTGGCCTCACCATGGTTCACAGTCACACAACCAGTCGGTGAAACTTCTCTCTCTCTCTCTACCTCCATCTCCCTCTCCCTCCCCTCATCTCCCTCTCCATGCCTCCATCTCTCTCTCCCCCTTCATCTCAATGCCATACAACACTCCTTCCGTGGCCTCCAACTGCTCTAAAACGCTAGTAAAACTAAATGCATGCTTTTCAACCGTACGCTGCCCGCACCCGCCCACCCGACTAACATCACCACTCTGGACGGTTCTGACTTAGAATATGTGGACAACTACAAATACCTAGGTGGTTAGACTGTAAACTCTCCTTCCAGACTCATATTAAACATTTCTAGTCCTTGACTTCGGCGATGTCATTTACAAAATAGCCTCCAACACTCTACTCAGCAAACTGGATGCAGTCTATCACAGTGCCATCCGTTTTGTCACCAAAGCCCCATATACTACCCACCACTGCGACACGTGCTCCAGCAGGTATAGCTCACTGGTCATCCCCAAAGCCAACACCTCCTTTGGCCGCCTTTCCTTACAGTTCTCTGCTGCCAATGACTGGAACGAATTGCAAACATCGCTGAAGCTGGAGACTTATATTTCCCTCACTAACTTTAAACATCAGCTATCTGAGCAGCTAACCGATCACTGCAGCTTTAAATAGTCCATGTAAATAGCCCACCTAATCTACCTACCTCATCCCCATATTGTTTTTTATTTACTTTTCAGCTCTTTTGCACACCAGCATTTCTGGTGACGATTTTTACACACTACACGCTTCAGAAATCGGCGGTCCTACCTTGTGACTGAGCCGTTGATGCTCCTAGACGTTTCCACTTCACAATAACAGCACTTACAGTTGACCGGGATAGCTTTAGCAGGGCAGAAATTTGACGAACTGACTTGTTGGAAAGGTATGACGGTGTCTCGTTGATAGTCACTAAGCTCTTCAGTAAAGTCATTCTACTGCCAATATTTGTCTATGGAGATTGCATGAAGGCGACGGGTGTGGCTGAAATAGCCAAACCCACTAATTTGAAGGGGTGTCCACATACTTTTGTATATATAGTGTATCTACTCTGCCTGAGTGAAAACCATGGTGCCTCCTCTCTCCCCTCTACCATGACAACTCTGCATGTGCCTCTGAGGCAAATGAAGTGGAGGGGAAGAACAAGATGAAGGAGGGGACACAAAGGAGAGATGGGGAGGCTGTGGGGAGGATGGGGGAGGAAGGGGAGGAAGGCCCTCCTAGATCCCTATAGCACACAGAGAAGAGAGACAGGGGGCTGGCCCTTTCAAATCACCAGAGTGTCAATCAGACCAGCCCACGTTAACAATGTTAAGACAGGGCAACTAGGGCTAACGTCCACCCCATAGTGTCAACTCTCCACGCTAGCACCTCCCAGCCTCCACACCTCCCTCAGCCCTCTTGTGACCACATGAATCTGCCTAGTGACAGCCCGCCATCCTGTAATTTGCCAATTTGCACGCATGTCAGAAAGCCAGACCATAGTGAATTAGAGAAACACAGGGGGGAAGGAGAGGAGCAGAGAGATCCACAACAGAAAAGAGGAGAATGGAAATTACTGGAGGAGAGATGGCGGGATTAAGTGCACTTTGAATGAAAGCTGGTTTCACTCTGTGTGTGTGTGTGCGAGCGTGCGTGCGTGTGTGTGTGTGTGTGACTCGCTGTCCAGATGCCAACCTTGACTCCCATGATTTTAGTCTCTCCAAAGCCTAGTGGGCCCTGTGTCTGTCACACACACATTATAGTCATGACCATGTGTGTGTATGTGTGTGTGTGTGTGTGTGTGTGTGTGTGTGTGTGTGTGTGTGTGTGTGTGTGTGTGTGTGTGTGTGTGTGTGTGTATGTGTGTGTGTGTGTGTGTGTGTGTGTGTTCACTCTGACAGCAGCACCACGTGTGCCATCCATCTTGCTGTGGGCAGGAGTCAGGGAAGTTGAACAATTCTATCTGCTGAGGGGAGAACGGGGGATAAGGGCGATTATGCGTGGCTGAGGCATTAATCTTACAGCATTATCAACACCTTGCTGCTGCAATCTGTCTCCGTTTCAATCCAGCAGGTCACAAATACCTTCTCTCCCCAACATTTACCTCAAACTTCCACCCATCGTTGAGGGCTAGTGGCGAGAATTCATTGTAATTAGCATTAGGCACTGAAACGCTAACCCACCCTTATGGGAACATGGGGACGTGGAACCCCAAAAAAATCCTGATGTCTTGCTTTCCCCCCACTTTCTCTCAGTGAAGTAGGAAATAAACCTGACACACTTGCACATATACACCCATGAAACCTGTATAAATCTCTATCAGGGACCCGGCCAAGCTTGTCTCCTCCCTGCTGGTGAAAACCATAAAGGAGCAAAAGACCAGAAACACATTTTCTGGATAGTTGGCAGCAAATGTTCCATAATGGTCAGGCTGGGCAACTTTCTAAATTGTATTTATATTTTATGAATATAAAAACGTGAATAAAAGAGGATGGTGTACACACAACACACACCCTAAGGAGGGCTATGATTGCAAATCCTGTCGCATAAGGCAAAATGGGAAGCAACAGATGTGGTGCCTTACAGCCTCTTACAGCCCAGCCCACACAAACACATGTTAGTTACCAGAATAAACACGCCACATAATCATTCTGCGCTTATACACAAAAATAACAACAAGACAGCCCTTGTAAACTCTCCCCGAAAGCCACATTCACAAACAGCCAATCTTATGAAGCCCAGAATATTATTATGATCATGGTGTCAGTTGGGAATAGTTCAGTGGGGGCTTTGTCTGCCCTTTACACTTGTCCTGCACAACGTTTTTTGTTCTTAAACAGTCCCCATCAATGATTAACATGTGAAAGAGCTCCTCTCGACTGCCTGAGTGCCTTCCACCAGCCGTGAAAGTGAAAATGAGAGCCAATTCTGTTAAACACTTTACATTATGCCGGCTATTTACCACACTGTTGTACCTTTTAGAGTGGCCCTTTAATGTCACACAAAGTAATCTAGCCTGGGGTATAGTTCACCAGTTTCTTCTACAACCACAGGCCCTACAATCTGTCTTACGTAACAGAACCCACCAAGCATGAGATGTTAGTAGAGTGGGCTAGAAAACAGTGGGTTTGCTTGTGGCTTTTTAAAAGTTGTGTTATTTACACCAGGGTCAAGAGGTCGTGTGGATACGGAGAATGTGATTGGTTCAGATTGAGGTGTGATTGGTGCTTTGTGTTTGGGCTCGACCAGTGGTAGAACAGTTGCCTCACACACAGAGCCTCCACACCTTTTCCTCCACAGACAACCTTAATGTAAATATCAATAAATAACCAACCTATCAGCATCTCTCTTCTTCAGATGTTTGATCCCTCTGTCCTGACAATAAGTGTTTCTACTGCCAGAGCATGAGGCTCAGTCTTTCATTTATTCATTCACCCAATCATGGTAATACAAGCAGAGGTCCTCTTTTAAATATACATATTTTTATTAAAACAACAACAATACAATAGAAGGACAATACAAATGGCCGCTCCCATCAGTGGGTGCTCTGGTCAGTGGAGCAGAGATCTGCACCCAGCATCCTTTTGAAGCATGGAGCAGGATGTCAGTGGATATTACTGGATATTACCATGGTAGCTGGGAGGAGAATGATTTTCCATTTCAATGTGACCTTTCTCCATGTCCCACAAGCCTCTCTCTCTCTCTCTCTCTCTCTCTCTCTCTCTCTCTCTCTCTCTCTCTCTCTCTCTCTCTCTCTCTCTCTCTCTCTCATTTGCCAAGCTATTGGTCATACCCAGGAAGGAGAGGCCAGACAAACAGTTCACATAGTTCCTATTTTCTCTCTTCTGCTGTACAGTTGCTAACAAGTTAACATAAACATACATTTGATAACTAATACCTAATACCCAATTCGTTACACAATGTTCTACCAGGTTGCGTTCTGAACGTTCCACACAACGGTAGAGATACTACATAACAGGGATGGTGAAATATCTAAATAAAGTATCACAGTTACAGCTACACCTTTTCCCCTTAGGATGGGAGTCATCCCTTTCCATCATCACATCTATTCATAGTTACAGTGTGGCTGTTAGCATTGTTTAGGGCAGCAGAAGTCACTTTCATCATTTAAGGGATTGTTGTAGTTGTGTCATTGGTACAATACAGGGAAGCAGTTTGTCATGGGCCTGACAGACTGCCCATGATGGGCTGTTCCACTCGGACATGCTGGGGACCTACACTGTGAAGGAGATGGCCTCATACAGTACACTCTTACACTTAAAACATGATGGGCTGCAAGGTGCACAGGAAGAGCTGTTACAGTCAATTGTCTTATGCTATGGCTACATTACCACAGAAGGGCAAGGCGTCTCCTGTCAAACTGTAATGAAGAGGGTTGATTAAACAATGCCTCCAAAATACTAGTGAGTGTGTGTGTGTGTGTGTGTGTGTGTGTGTGTGTGTGTGTGTGTGTGTGTGTGTGTGTGTGTGTGTGTGTGTGTGTATGTGTGTGTGTGTGTGTGTGTGTGTGTGTGTGTGTGTGTGTGTGTGTGTGTGTGTGTGTGTGTGTGTGTGTGTGTGTGTGTGTGTGTGTGTGTGTGTGTGTGAATGTGTGTCTGTGTGCATGACGGACAGACAGTGAGAAAGAGCAGAGGTCCTCGATGACACCTCTGACATCATCCAGTAGGCATCGGACCAAGCAGGCTCTCCTGTCCTGCCCACTGAAACCATCGGTACAACAGACCAGAAAACAAAGAGACAGACAGACAGACAGACACACAGACAGACAGACAGACTCTCCTGTCCTGCCCACTGAAACTAACCCTACTACAGACCAGAAAACAAAGAGACAGACAGGCTCTCCTGTCCTGCCCACTGAAACCATCGGTACAACAGACTGAAAACAAAGAGACAGACAGACAGACAGACAGACAGACAGACAGACAGACAGACAGACAGACACACAGACAGACAGACAGACTCTCCTGTCCTGCCCACTGAAACTAACCCTACAACAGACCAGAAAACAAAGAGACAGACAGACAGACAGACAGACACACAGACAGACAGACAGACTCTCCTATCCTGCCGACTGAAACTAACCCTACAACAGACACACAGACAGACAGACAGACTCTCCTGTCCTGCCCACTGAAACTAACCCTACAACAGACCAGAAAACAAAGAGACAGACAGACAGACAGACAGACAGACACACAGACAGACAGACAGACTCTCCTGTCCTGCCCACTGAAACTAACCCTACAACAGACCAGAAAACAAAGAGACAGACAGACAGACAGACAGACACACAGACAGACAGACAGACTCTCCTGTCCTGCCCACTGAAACTAACCCTACAACAGACCAGAAAACAAAGAGACAGACAGACAGACAGACAGACAGACTCTCCTATCCTGCCGACTGAAACTAACCCTACAACAGACAGACAGACAGACAGACTCTCCTGTCCTGCCCACTGAAACTAACCCTACAACAGACCAGAAAACAAAGAGACAGACAGACAGACAGACAGACAGACAGACTCTCCTATCCTGCCGACTGAAACTAACCCTACAACAGACAGACAGACAGACAGACTCTCCTGTCCTGCCCACTGAAACTAACCCTACAACAGACAGACAGACAGACAGACAGACAGACAGACAGACAGACAGACAGACTCTCCTGTCCTGCCCACTGAAACTAACCCTACAACAGACCAGAAAACAAAGAGACAGACAGACAGACAGACAGACTCTCCTGTTCTGCCGACTGAAACTAACCCTACAACAGACAGACAGACAGACAGACAGACTCTCCTGTCCTGCCCACTGAAACTAACCCTACAACAGACCAGAAAACAAAGAGACAGACAGACAGACAGACTCTCCTGTCCTGCCTACTGAAACTAACCCTACAACAGACCAGAAAACAAAGAGACAGACAGACTCCCTACCCAATCAAACAGACCCACAATCAAGCAGAAAACACGGAGGCAGACAGGCATGCAGGCAGACAGATAGACAGGCAGGCTGTTGTGTCCCCTTCTGTTCTGTTCTGACCTGTCCCGTCTTCCCTGCCCTATGAAACAGAACCCAGAACAGACCAGAAAACAGAAAGGCAGGCAGACCAGGCAGGCAACCTAATCGCTACTACATTAGCACTCTTCGTACTGTAGGTTGATAAATGAAGCCATTGTTGTGTGATTATCACAGTTATTCATAGCCTGCTCACTATGGGGATGGTGTATTACATAGAAGCAGACACTGCTGGGCCTAGCGCATGTTTCACTGTGGATTACGGCCCAGACCACTGACATTTATAAACACTAGGTCATCTGGCTCCCCTGTACTTAGAGTGTTATTAAATTGTCATTATTTTGGTAGCAACTAAGCTCTGACGGTGATTAATTGAACACTATTAAGTGACAGAGGATAACTCCCATTTGTAAATGCTCCTTTTACAGAAGAAATTAATCACAGACACATTGCAATAACATGCCATTTGGCTGTGCTAAGCTTTTGCATTAGAGAGATTTTCTTCAATACAAACCACAGGAGTTATGGTAACGTATTATCTTTTCATTATTTCTGGTGACACCGTTATAAAGAATGAGTTAGAGGGCTTGCCAACGTCATGCTGGACATGTGTACGTGCGCTGTACGTGTGTGTGTGTGTGTGTGTGTGTGTGTGTGTGTGTGTGTGTGTGTGTGTTCATGCATACGAGTGTGTTTGTTAAATATGTGTATGTACAGGCTTACAGGAGAATTAACAGTCTGTTCTGCTGAGCATCAGGCCTTAAATAATCTAGCCTGGGTCTTCACTAGGACCATGGGTCTTCACTAGGAGCACAGGTCTTCACTAGGAGCACGGTTCTTCACTAGGAGCACGGGTCTTCACTAGGAGCACGGGTCTTCACTAGGAGCACGGGTCTTCACTAGGAGCACGGGTCTTCACTAGGAGCACGGGTCTTCACTAGGAGCACGGGTCTTCACTAGGAGCACGGGTCTTCACTAGGAGCACGGCTCTTCACTAGGAGCACGGCTCTTCACTAGGAGCACGGGTCTTCAGCTTTGATCGGCATGAAAATTAAAGCCTAATTCTACCTGAGCCTGATGAGCCATACATCTACAGTTGTAGAATGGTGCCGGAGAGGATGGCTGACATTTTACATGCTCCAAACCAACTGTGTTATTTAATTCATTTTTTTGCATTGTTGGTAACTTATTTTTGAAACTTATTTTGTACATAATGTTGCTGCTACCGTCTCTTATGACCTAAAATAACTTCTGGACATCAGAACAGTGATTACTCACCAGGAATTAGTAGAAGCTTTTTCCTTTAACTAGTCTGACGTGTCCGATGTAAAGCATATCTTCTTTGGGGTAGGGGGCAGTATTATCAAGTCTGGATGAAAAGCAAGCCCAGAGTGAACGGCCTGCTACAAAGCCATAAAAGCTAGAATATGCATATTAGTAGTATATTTGGATAGAAAACACTCTGAAGTTTCTGAAACTGTTTGAATGATGTCTGTGAGTATAACAGAGCCCATCAGGCAGGCAAAAACCTGATAAAAAATCCAACCAGGAAGTAGGAAATCTGAGGTTGGTCGATTTTCAACTCAGCTCCTATTGAAGATACAGTGGGATAATGGTAATGTTGCAATTCCTAAGGCTTCCACTAGATGTCAACAGTCGTTAGAACCTTGTCTGAGGCCTCTACTGTGAACTGGGCCGAAGGAGAGATGAATGAGTCAGGTCTGCCATGAGGTGACCATGCTCTGACCATGCGTTTTCACGTGAGAGCGAGCTCTGTTCCATTGCACTTCTGAAGACACAGGAATACTCCGGTTGGAACATTATTGAAGAATTATGTTAAAAACATCCTAAAGATTGATTCAAAACTTAGTTTGTCATGTTTTTACGGACTGTAATATAACTTTCTAAACTTTTCGTCCGTACTTTCCGCTGGACCTGCCCGGGCATCGTGAGTTTGGAAAGTGTACCGAACGCTAGAACAATAAGGAGGAATTTGGACATAAATGATGGACATTATCGAGCAAAACAAACATTTATTGTGGAACTGGGATTCTTGGGAGTGCATTCTGATGAAGATCATCAAAGGTAAGTGAATGTTTATAATGTTACTTCTGACCTCTGTTGACTGCATAACATGGCGGCTATATTGATTGGGCTCTGAGCGCTGTACTCAGATTATTGCATGGGTTGCTTTTTACGTAAAGCTTTTTTAAATCTGACACAGCGGTTGCATTATGGAGAAGTGGATCTAAAATTCCATGCATAACAGTTGTATCTTTTAGCAATGTTTATTAGGAGTATTTCTGTAAATTGATGTGGCTCTCTGCAAAATCAAAGGATGTTTTGTGACTTCTGAACGTAAGGTGCCAATGTAAACTCTGATTTTTGGATATAAATATGAACTTTACCGAACAAAACATGCATGTATTGTATAACATGAAGTCCTATGAGTGTCATCTGATGAAGATCATCAAAGGTTAGTGATTAATCTTATCTATGTTTCTGCTTTTTGTGAATCCTCTCTTTGGCTGGAAAAATGGCTGTGTTATTCTGTGAATTGGCACTCACCTAACATAATCATTTGGTTTGCTTTCGTTGTAAAGCCTTTTTGAAACCGGACACTATGGCTGGATTTACAACAAGTGTAACTTTAAAATGGTGTAAAATACATGTATGTTTGAGGAATTTTAATTATGGGATTCCTGCAGTTTCACTGGCTGTTGAAGAGGTGGGACGCTACCGTCTCACGTACCCTAGAGAGGATATACTTCTTTCCCGGGAAAAGGCCCAAATCCTTGTCATTTGAGTGAAAAGAAGAAGAAGAAAAAGGCGCGGAGGTCAGGCTGCCTTCTGAGAATTTGTAGGCAAGCGAATAAAACCCCACTGCTATCTGTTCAATTGGCAAATATGCAATCATTGAAAATAAATATAGATGACCTACGAGCAAGTACCAACAGTACATTAAAAACTGAAATATCTCATGTTCACTGAGTTGTGGCTGAATGACGATATGAACAACATACAGCTGGCGGGTTTTACATTGTATCGGCAGGATAGAACAGAAGCCACTGGTAAGACCAGGGTCAATGTATATTTGTAAACAACAGCTGGTGCACGATATCGAAGGAAGTCTCTGTCTACAGTTCGTAGCTGTCTACATACCACCACAGACCGTTGCTGGCACTAAGACCGCACTCAATGAGCTGTATAATGCCCTAAGCAAACATGAAAACGCTCATCCAGAGGAGGCACTCCTAGTGGAAGGGGATTTTAATGCAGGGAAACTTCAGTCTGTTTTACCACATTTTCACCAGCATGTTAAATGTGCAAAAAACCTCTTTACCACCTTTCGCCCTCCATTTGGAAAATCTGACTATAATTCTATCCTCCTGATTCCTGCTTACAAGCAAAAATTAAAGCAGGAAGCACCAGTGACTCTGTCTATAAAAAATTGGTCAGATGAAGCAGACGCTAAGCTACAGGACTGTTTTACTAGCACAGACTGGAATATGTTCCGTGATTTTTCCGATGGCATTGAGGAGTACACCACATCAGTCACTGGCTTCATCAATAAGTGTATCAATGACATCGTCTCCAGAGCGACTGTACGTACATACCCCAACAGAATACATGGATTACAGGCAACATCCGCACTAAGCTAAAGGGTAAGCGGGACACTAACCCGGATGCTTATAAGAAATCCCGCTGTTCCCTTCGACAAACCATCAAACAGGCGACGCGTGAATACAGGACCACGATCAAATCGTACTACACCGGCTCCGACGCTTGTCAGACGTGTCAGGGCTTGTAAACTATTACAGACTACAAAGGGAAGCACAGCCGAGACCTGCCCAGTGTACCAGACGAGCTAAATTACATCTATACTCGCTTTGTGGCAAGTAACACTGAAACATGCATGAGAGCATCAGCTGTTCTGGATGACTGTGTGATCACGCTCTCCATAGCCGATGTGAGTAAGACCTTTAAACAGGTCAATATTCACAAGGCCGCAGGACCAGATGGATTACCAGGACGTGTACTGTGAGCATGCACTGACCAACTGGAAAGTGTGTTCACTGACATTTTCAACATCTCAAATCAAATCAAATGTATTTATATAGCCCTTCGTACATCAGCTGATATCTCAAAGTGCTGTACAGAAACCCAGCCTAAAACCCCAAACAGCAATCAATTCAGGTGTAGAAGTTCGTTGGCTAGGAGAAACTCCCTAGAAAGGCCAAAACCTAGGAGGAAACCTAGAGAGGAACCAGGCTATGAGGGGTGGCCAGTCCTCTTCTGGCTGTGACGGGTGGAGATTATAACAGAACATGGCCAAGATGTTCAAATGTTCATAAATGACCAGCATGGTCAAATAATAATAATCACAGGAGTTGTCGAGGGTGCAGCAAGTCAGCACCTCAGGAGTAAATGTCAGTTGGCTTTTCAGAGCCGATCATTAAGAGTATCTCTACCGCTCCTGCTGTCTCTAGAGAGTTGAAAACAGCAGGTCTGGGACAGGTGGCATGTCCGGTGAACAGGTCAGGATTCCATAGCCTTTCTAGGGAGGTTTTCCAAGCCAACGAGATTTTACACCTGCATTGATTGCTGTTTGGGGTTTTAGGCTGGGTTTCTGTACAGGCAGAACAGTTGAAACTGGAGCAGCAGCATGGCCAGGTGGACTGGGGACAGCAAGGAGTCATCATGCCAGGTAGTCCTGAGGCATGGTCCTAGGGCTCAGGTCCTCTGAAAGAAAGAGAAAGAGAGAATTAGAGAGAGCATACTTAAATTCACACAGGACACCGGATAAGACAGGAGAAGTACTCCAGATATAACAAACTGACCCTAGCCCCCCGACACATAAACTACTGCAGCATAAATACTGGAGGCTGAGGCAGGAGGGGTCAGGAGATACTGTGGCCCCATCCGATGATAACCCCGGACAGGGCCAAACAGGAAGGATATAACCCCAGCCAGTTTGCCAAAGCACAGCCCCCACACCACTAGAGGGATATCTTCAATCACCAATTTACCATCCTGAGACAAGGCCGAGTATAGCCCACAAATATCTCCGCCACGGCACAACCCAAGGGGGGGGGGCGCTAACCCAGACAGGAAGATCACGTCAGTGACTCAACCCACTCAAGTGACGCACCCCTCCTAGAGACGGCATGAAAGAGCACCAGTAAGCCAGTGACTCAGCCCCTGTAATAGGGTTAGAGGCAGAGAATCCCAGTGGAGAGAGGGGAACCGGCCAGGCAGAGACAGCAAGGGCGGTTCGATGCTCCAGAGCCTTTCCGTTCACCTTCACACTCCTGGGCCAGGCTACACTCAATCATATGACCCACTGAAGAGATGAGTCTTCAGTAAAGACTTAAAGGTTGAGACCGAGTCTGCGTCTCTCGCATGGGTAGGCAGACCATTCCATAAAAATTGAGCTATATAGGAGAAATCCCTGCCTCCAGCTGTTTGCTTAGAAATTCTAGGGACAATTAGGAGGCCTGCGTCTTGTGACGTACGTGTAGAAATGTACGGCAGGACCAAATCAGAAAGATAGGTAGGAGCAAGCCCAAGCAATGCTTTGTAGGTTAGCAGTAAAACCTTGAAATCAGCCCTTGCCTTAACAGGAATCCAGTGTAGGGAGGCTAGCACAGGAATAATATTATCATTTTTTTTTTTTTAGTTCTAGTTAGGATTCTAGCAGCTGTAATTAGCACTAACTGAAGTTTATTTAGTGCTTTATCCGGGTACCCAGAAAGTAGAGCATTGCAGTAGTCTAACCTAGAAGTGACAAAAGCATGGATACATTTTTCTGCATCATTTTTGGACAGAAAGTTTCTGATTTTTGCAATGTTACGTATATGGAAAAAAGCTGTCCTTGAAACAGTCTTGATATGTTCGTCAAAAGACAGATCAGGGTCCAGAGTAACGCCAAGGTCCTTCACAGTTTTATTTGAGACAACTGTACAAGCATCAAGATTACTTGTCAGATTCAACAGAAGATCTCCTTTTTTCTTGGGACCTAGAACAAGCATCTCTGTTTTGTCCGAGTTTAAAAGTAGAATGTTTGCAGCCATCCACTGAAACACAGGCTTCTAGCGAGGGCAATTTTGGTGCTTCACCATGTTTCATTGAAATGTACAGCTGTGTGTCATCCACATAGCAGTGAAAGTTAACATTATGTTTTCAAATGACATCCCCAAGAGGAAAAATATATAGTGAAAACAATAGTGGTCCTAAAACGGAACCTTGAGGAACACCGACATTTACAGTTGATTTGGACATACCATTCACAGAGACAAACTGATATCTTTCCGACAGACAAGACCTAAACCAGGCCAGAACTTGTCCGTGTAGACCAATTTGGGTTTCCAATCTCTCCAAAAGAATGTGGTGATCGATGGTATCAAAAGCAGCACTAAGGTCTAGGAGCATGAGGACAGATGCAGAGCCCCGGTCTGATGCCATTAAAAGTGTTATTAAGAGTGCAGTCTCAGTGCTATGATGCGGTCTAAAACTAGACTGAAGCATTTCGTATACATTGTTTGTCTTCAGGAAGGCAGTGAGTTGCTGCGCAACAGCTTTTTCAACATTTTTTGAGAGGAATGGAAGATTTGATATTTTCTGGGTCAAGGTTTGGCTTTTTCAAGAGAGGCTTTATTACTGCCACTTTTAGTGAGGTTGGTACACATCCGGTGGATAGAGAGCCATTTATTATGTTCAACATAGGAGGGCCAAGCACAGGAAGCAGCTCTCCCTGTCTGAGTCTGTAATACCAACATGTTTCAATCAGACCACCATAGTCCCTGTGCCCAAGAACACTAAGGTAACCTGCCTAAATGACTACTGACCCGTAGCACTCAGGTGTGTAGCAATGAAGTGCTTTGAAAGGCTGGTCATGGCTCACATCAACAACATTATCCCAGAAACTCCAATTTGCATACCGCCTTAACAGATCCACAGATGAGGCAATCTCTATTGCACTCCACACTGCCCTTTCAGACCTGGACAAAAGGAACACCTATGTGAGAATGCTATTCATTGACTACAGCTTAGTGTTCAACACCATAGCACCCTCAAAGCTCATCACTAAGCTAAGGACCCTGGGACTTAACACCTCCTCTGCAACTGGATTCTAGACTTTGACCTGACGGGCTGCCCTCAGGTGGTAAGGGTAGGTAACAACACATCCGCCACGCTGATCCTCAACACGGGGGCCCCTCAGGGGGGTGTGCTCAGTTCCCTCATGTACTCCCTGTTCACTCAAGACTGCCAGGCATGACTCCAACACCATCATCAAGTTTGCCGATGACACAAAAGTAGTAGGTCTGATCCCCGACAATGACGAGACAGTCTATAGGGAGGAGGTCAGAGACCTGACCGTGTGGTTCCAGGACAATAACCTCTCCCTCAACATGATCAAGACAAAGGAGATGATTGTGGACTACAGGAAAAGGAGGCCCCATTCTCGTTGATGGGGCTGTAGTGGAGCAGGCTGAGAGCTTCAAGTTCCTTGGTGTCCACATCACCAACAAACTAACATGATCCGAGCACACCAAGACAGTTGTGAAGAGGGCACGACAAAACCTATCCCTCCTCAGGAGACTGAAAAGGTTTGGCATGGGTCCTCGGTTCCTCAAAAGGTTCTACAGCTGCACCATCAAGAGCATTGGTTGCATCATGGTTGCATCACTGCCTGGTATGGCAACTGCTCAGCCTCAGACCGCAAGGCACTACAGAAATTAGTGCGTATGGCCGAAAACATCACTGGGGCCAAGCTTCCTGCCATCCAGGACCTCTATACCAGGCAGTGTCAGAGGAAGGCCCTAAAAATTGTCAAAGACTCCAGCCACCCTAGTCATAGACTACGCTCTCGTTGGCTGGCCCTCGCTTCATACTCGTCGCCAAACCCACTGGCTCCATGTCATCTACAAGACCCTGCTAGGTAAAGTCCCCCCTTATCTCAGCTCGTTGGTCACCATAGCATCACCCACCTGTAGCACGCACTCCAGCAGGTATATCTCTCTAGTCACACCCAAAACCAATTATTTCTTTGGCTGCCTCTCCTTCCAGTTCTCTGCTGCCAATGACTGGAACGAACTACAAGAATCTCTGAAACTGGAATCACTTATCTCCCTCACTAGATTTAAGCACCAGCTGTCAGAGCAGCTCACAGATTACTGCACTTGTACATAGCCCACCTATAATTTAGCCCAAATTACTACCTCTTTCCCTACTGTATTTATTTTATTTTATTTATTTATTTTGCTCCTTTGCACCCCATTATTTGTATTTCTACTTTGCACATTCTTCCACTGCAAATCTACCATTCCAGTGTTTTACTTGCTATATTGTATTTACTTTGCCACCGTGCCCTTTTTTTTGGCCTTTACCTCCCTTATCTCACCTCATTTGCTCACATCGTATATAGACTTGTTTCTACTGTATTATTGACTGTGTTTGTTTTACTCCATGTGTAACTCTGTGTCGTTGTATGTGTCGAACTGCTTTGCTTTATCTTGGCCAGGTCGCAATTGTAAATGAGAACTTGCTCTCAACTTGCCTACCTGGTTAAATAAAGGTGAAATAAATAAAATAAATAAAAATAGACGGTTCTCTCTGCTACCACACAGCAAGCAGTACCGGAGCACCAAGTCTAGGTCCAAGAGGCTTCTAAACAGCTTCTACAAAGCCATAAGACTCCTTAACATCCAATCAAATGGCTCCCCAGACTATTTGCATTGCACCCCCCCCCCCCCCCCCCTTTTACACGGCTCCTTCTCTCTGTTCATATCTATGCATAGTCACTTTAATAACTTCACCTGCATGTACATATTACCTCAATTACCTCAACTAACCAGTGCCCCCGCACATTGACTCTGTACCGGTACCCCTGCATATGGCCTCGCAATTGTTATTTTACTGCTGCTCTTTAGTTATTTGTTACTTTTATTTCTTAATCTTAAAAAGAAAAACTGCATTGTTGGTTAGGGCTTATAAGTAAGCATTTCACTGTAAGGTTATAGTCGGTGTATGTGCCACAATAGAGACACAATAGAGAAACACCATGGTAAAGCCTACTGAATAAAAGAGACATGTACACAGGCCAGTGGGGTCGATACACAGGGTCTAGGATCCAGGGGTGCAACTTTCACTGGGGACGGGGCATGTCCCCCCCACATTCTGAAATGTAATTTTTGTCCTCCCCCAGTTTTATCCTTGGAATGAGATACAAAACGAGGCCTCCGAGCGGTCGGGTAGGCTGTTTGGAGTGTTTTTGTTGGATCTGATCTCTACATACGGTCTCTGTCAAAAGGGAACCCAGAAGAGACACGAGGTCATAGCATGAAAATGAAAGGTGGAATGATGATTTAACACATTACTGTTGTACCACCATGTGAAACCCAGAGGTTTTCTCCAGCCAGTATGTCTTTGAGGGATGGGGACTTACAGTAAAGTTCACCAGGAGAGGCCTCTTCCTAAAATGGCATCTCAGCTGAGATCGTTCACTGGCTGGCACAAGCTGGCATGCAACACTGAGCTCAAAGGTTTCATCACAACTTCTTAATGAGGACACAGGATTTTGTGTTTGCATTCCTCTTCCCCCTCCATCCTCCAACCTACTCCACCGCTCACCCTACTCCCATGGGAGCCCTGCAATTCCCACATGACGCCTCTCGACGGTTGCCCAAACGCCTGATTTTGGAGGTTTGGTTTTGCAATTAGCATCCGTCATGATGTTCTGCTTTAGTGACCCCAGCACCGGCTGAAGTGGGAGAGAGTGTGGGGTACGCCATGTCATCAAGTGTGTGTGTATGTGTGTGTGTGTTGGGGGGGGGGGGTCTCAGAGATTTACTGCATTGGCTCACACGGACGATGCCCCCCCCCCCTCTGTGGTTTCAAACAAACTCTTGTTATTTCAGCTTCAGTGAGAGCTGAGCAGGATCTCGACAGAAAGCCTACCTGCCGCTGAGCCTCAAGGGAATGGGCGGCCAGTCAGTAGCCCTAAACACCTCTCCCCCAACTACCCTTCCATCCCTCCCTCCACGTTATTTTCCGGCGGCAGGTATGTATTTTGGGAGAGACCCCTGGTGATTTGATGGACGTGAGCGTTTGAAATGAAAACACACACAGCGCAGCACCCTGTCAGGGGCCGGCAGACAAAGCCCCAACACAGATGGCGATAGGAAACGGAACAAGAAAAAATGCTTGTCTTTATTGAGATTTCCTTTCAATAACTTGACTCTAAAGATAGACGTTTTGAACTTGTTTCTATATTCTGGGGTTTTGGTCATGTAGATAACCTCCAAAGAATAAAAACTGACTACAGCTGGAGTGGTGTTGCTTTAAATCATATCACGTCTTGGTTCTTGTATACACACACACACACACACACACACACACACACACACACACACACACACACACACACACACACACACACACACACACACACACACACACACACACACACACACACAGGCCAAGAGATAACCATGAGGAAACATGATAACAGGAATGAATGCAATTCAATTCACCAGAAGAGACGAACCAGGCCACACACAGGCCTCTGTCCCTGAGGAACTAGTAAGCCTCACACTGCTATCCCTTCTCCATTTATCCTGTTCTCCTTTCAACCTCCACTCGTTTCATAGAAGAGAAAAATAAATGGAGGAGCTGAGCTTGTGTGTGCGTGTGTGTACGTGTGCATGTACATGTACATGTGTGTGTGTGCATGTGTGTGTGCGTGCGTGCGTGTGTGTGCGTGCGTGTGTGTGCATGTGTGTATGTGTGTCGAGTTCACTGCAGGATGATCAGGCACACTCCGTCCAGCCCCTCCATAACTCACCCTCCCAGATAAAGAGAGCAAAGGAATCATTTCCTGTGACTGCTCCTCATTCAAATGGCATGGCGTGGTAAACAAATCAGGCCTGTGGTTATCCATGTAGCGGTCAGATAAGAGGGGAAGAGAAGAGGGACCTCCAGAGTAATGGATCATGCCGGGGGCTCCCAGCCCTCTCCCCAATACAGCCCTGCCTCCCTGGGATAATAAACGGCAGTGCAGCAGGGGGCCAGATAAGAGCCATCACTCACACTGGCTTCACTGATAAGACGCAGACGCTCTCTGTCACCCACCTTGACATTTGTTTTTCATTCCATCTCCTCAAACCAACCTGGAAAGTCAAACTGTTTCTTCTCATGTCATCAAGGGGCTCCTCTCCACTCAGGTTTACCCAGGCCGCAGTGCATCGCTCTGGGATTGTGTTTGATGACTGTAAGGTGAATGGACTGGAGAGTGGAGTTATTTAATTAATTGTTTTCATTCCTAATTACAGTATGTTGACATGCACGTTAAAATGCTCTGTCTAAGTACCCTGGGCTAGGGTTATGGTTAAGGTTATGGTTGGGGTTAGGGTTATGGTTATGGTTATGGTTATGGTTAGGGTTACGATTGTGGACATGAAGCTAGGATTAGGGTTGAACCAGGATGTGGACATGAAGCTAGGGTTAGATTTGAACCAGGATGTGGACATGAAGCTAGGGTTAGATTTGAACCAGGATGTGGACATAAAGCCTGGGTTAGATTTGAACCAGGTTGTGGACATGAAGCTAGGGTTAGATTTGAACCAGGATGTGGACATGAAGCTAGGGTTAGATTTGAACCAGGATGTGGACATGAAGCTAGGGTTATGGTTGAACCGGGATGTGGACATGAAGCTAGGGTTATGGTTGAACCGGGATGTGGACATGAAGCTAGGGTTATGGTTGAACCGGGATGTAGACATGAAGCTAGGGTTATGGTTGAACTGGGATGTGGACATGAAGCTAGGTGTTATGGTTGAACCGGGATGTGGACATGAAGCTATTGTTATGGTTGAACTGGGATGTGGACATGAAGCTAGGTGTTATGGTTGAACCAGGATGTGGACATGAAGCTAGGGTTATGGTTGAACCAGGATGTGGACATGGAGCTAGGATTAGGGTTGAACTGGGATGTGGACATGGAGCTAGGGCTATGGTTGAACCGGGATGTGGACATGGAGCTAGGGTTATGGTTGAACTGGGATGTGGACATGAAGCTAGAGTTAGGGTTGAACTGGGATGTGGACATGAAGCTAGAGTTAGGGTTGAACTGGGATGTGGACATGATGCTAGAGTTAGGGTTGAACTGGGATGTGGACATGAAGCTAGGGTTAGGGTTGAACTGGGATGTGGACATGGAGCTAGGGTTATGGTTGAACCGGGATGTGGACATGAAGCTAGAGTTAGGGTTGAACCAGGATGTGGACATGAAGCTAGGGTTAGATTTGAACCAGGATGTGGACATGAAGCTAGGGTTAGATTTGAACCAGGATGTGGACATAAAGCCTGGGTTAGATTTGAACCAGGTTGTGGACATGAAGCTAGGGTTAGATTTGAACCAGGATGTGGACATGAAGCTAGGGTTAGATTTGAACCAGGATGTGGACATGAAGCTAGGGTTATGGTTGAACCGGGATGTGGACATGAAGCTAGGGTTATGGTTGAACCGGGATGTAGACTTATGGTTGAACTGGGATGTGGACATGAAGCTAGGTGTTATGGTTGAACCGGGATGTGGACATGAAGCTAGGGTTATGGTTGAACTGGGATGTGGACATGAAGCTAGAGTTAGGGTTGAACTGGGATGTGGACATGAAGCTAGAGTTAGGGTTGAACTGGGATGTGGACATGAAGCTAGAGTTAGGGTTGAACTGGGATGTGGACATGAAGCTAGAGTTAGGGTTGAACTGGGATGTGGACATGAAGCTAGAGTTAGGGTTGAACTGGGATGTGGACATGAAGCTAGGGTTAGGGTTGAACTGGGATGTGGACATGAAGCTAGGTGTTATGGTTGAACCGGGATGTGGACATGAAGCTAGGGTTATGGTTGAACTGGGATGTGGACATGAAGCTAGAGTTAGGGTTGAACTGGGATGTGGACATGAAGCTAGAGTTAGGGTTGAACTGGGATGTGGACATGAAGCTAGAGTTAGGGTTGAACTGGGATGTGGACATGAAGCTAGAGTTAGGGTTGAACTGGGATGTGGACATGAAGCTAGAGTTAGGGTTGAACTGGGATGTGGACATGAAGCTAGGGTTAGGGTTGAACTGGGATGTGGACATGGAGCTAGGGTTATGGTTGAACCGGGATGTGGACATGAAGCTAGAGTTAGGGTTGAACTGGGATGTGGACATGAAGCTAGGGTTAGGGTTGAACTGGGATGTGGACATGGAGCTAGGGTTAGAGTTGAACTGAGATGTGGACATGAAGCTAGGGTTATGGTTGAACCGGGATGTGGACATGAAGCTAGAGTTAGGGTTGAACCGGGATGTGGACATGAAGCTAGAGTTAGGGTTGAACCGGGATGTGGACATGAAGCTAGAGTTAGGGTTGAACTGGGATGTGGACATGAAGCTAGGGTTAGGGTGGAACCGGGATGTGGACATGAAGCTAGAGTTCTGTATTGTGTTTCCACCTAGAAGCTAATATGTTGTGGTACACCCTCATGAGACATACTAGCAGAATGTTTACCTGAGGGTTTCATTCGACCTCACATTTCAGTCTAACAGAGGGATTGGGGAGGCTCACGATAAGAAACTACAGAATACCTACCAGTACACCAGAGGTTCTTACCTTTCTAGCTGGCTATTAAATTGAGCTTAGGCATCAATCAAACCAAAATCTCCTCAAACAAAAATCTTAAATTGCAAGTCGTAAATAATGCTTTGGAGACTAATATTTGTGACAGGGGTACAAAGAATAAATATTTAAGTAATTTTACATTTTGGCACTTTTAATTCCCTGAAAGCGCAGAGGCCTAACAGGCTGTATAGTCAGCGTAGTAAATCTAGCCTGCCCTAACGCTGGCTCCTCCAGGGTCACTGAGAAATCAGTAGTTTTGAGAAGGTATAAACGGTTACTTTATGGCTGTCCCAATTGTTGTACCTTAGAGTTATGTGCATTGTATTACCTCTAATGAAGGGCGTAAATTCTCAGTTTACAACCAGACTTTTACGAGGGAGGGAAATTGTAAAACACACGCTTTTTGCGTTACCCATGTTTGTCACCGGAGCTGTGGGGTTCAGACTGCTACACACACTATTTTCATTATGGAGGGCCGCGGAGAGAGGGGCCTCTGTCTGACTGGAGTAATGGGTCCTGGACCGTGAGAGAGAGAGAGGGTCACACCGGATCTCATCCACTGGTCACGGATGACATTTAACAGACAGGGTCTGCACTTCCTGTGATCAGAACCACAGTAATTATCAACCTAATCCACGGGCCTCACAAATCTCTTCTTCTCTTCTTCTGCTGGGGATTCAGGGATGTGCTTTTGCACCTGATAGTTGTGGGGCACTTTTTCCTTGACCTGACTTCATATCTCAACTCAGATGTTAGCGCTACCTCTAAACATGTGTTCCCTGTAAACTAATGTTTTTTTTGTGTGTGTGTGTGTGTGTGTGTGTGTGTGTGTGTGTGTGTGTGTGTGTGTGTGTGTGGGTGCGTGTGCTTGCCTGTGAGCGTGTGTGTGCATATGTGTGCATTTAAAGCAGAGTTGGGGTCAATTCTGAATTGAATAGCAAATTGCCCAATGCCAATTCTATTCTTGAATTTGAATTAAATTTGAATTGGCCACACCCCACAGGAAGCAGAATTGGAATTATATTAAATATAATTAAATTAAATTATTCACCATATAAATACCATAGAAATCATGTATGGTTATCAATACCATATAGCATGAGTTTGAAATGTTTCATTTTTAAAACTCCTAAAATATTTTGAAATTACAGTGGTCTAGATCAAGCACTGCAGTATGGAAGGGAACAATCTATCATCTCGTGACAAAGAAAACTACTGTTTGACAAATTAACAATCAAATTGATATTTGAAATGGTATGTGTATTATTTTCATTAATAAGTGGCAAATCGTTTAGATTAAAGATTCAATTAATGAGAACTTCATGTCTCAGTTGAATTGCTTATTTAATTTGGGTTTGGCAGATTCAAATTCAAATTCATATTTTGAATTGAATCAAATTCAGAAATTCTTAATTGTCCCCAACCCTGACTCTAAAGGCTATTCTGGATGGGAGTCAAGGTTATAGAGGAGATGCAAGATGTTGTTATGCTCCTTTCTGATGTGTGAAAGTGGTAGAAAAGTCAGATATACTGTATGTAAAGTGTAAATCCAGATAGCATGGATTTACACTTCCCCATTTGGCCTTAAACTATTGTATAATGCCTCTAGTGTTGCTTTGTCCTTTCCATCTGGTAGAAATACGAGCGTTGATAGAGAGGACACCAGCATTATGTCACCCAACCACATATTGTACTGGAGTCAGCAGAGGTAATCAACAATAGTAGCTCTTTAAATTGAATCTCTGGTCCACGTTATGGCTTATCTATGTTCTGCTCTGCTCTGCTTTGGTCTCTGTGGTTCCCTACAAGGCCAAGTACCAGGTAGGGGCAGATATTATCTTACCCTGTGAAAACATCCTTCTATGACAGGCAGCAACTCCCTACAACACCACTGTGTGTGTGTGTGTGTGTGTGTGTGTGTGTGTGTGTGTGTGTGTGTGTGTGTGTGTGTGTGTGTGTGTGTGTGTGTGTGTGTGTGTGTGTGTGTGTGTGTGTGTGTGTGTGTGTGTGTGTGAATGCGTGTGTGTATGCGTGTGTGTATGCGTGTGGGGTGCACAGATTTTTACTGCCCTGCCAGGCGCACGTCACAACACCACTGTTCAGCGAGGTTACATAAGTTAGAAAAAAACAAGGAAACTGATCTGTAAGCAAGCATGTGCATTTTAAGTGATTATATGTGCATTTTAAGTGATAAGATTCGGTATGTGTCGACACGTATTGTATAATAACGCATAAGATCAACATAATTCAAAACCATGCAAATGCTACAGCTCCCTCTGTCATAATGGGTAATCTGTCTGACAGAACATGGACGCTTTGTGGGGAGGAGACAGTTGACAGACACTGGGATCCAAGAGAGAGAGAGACAGAGACAGAGAGGGTGATAGAGAGACAGAGAGAGAGAGAGAGAGAGAGAGAGAGAGAGAGAGAGAGAGAGAGAGAGACAGAGAGAGAGAGAGAGAGACAGAGAGGGTGATAGAGAGACAGAGAGAGAGAGAGACAGAGAGGGTGATAAGAGAGACAGAGAAAGAGAGAGAGAGAGAGAGAGAGAGAGAGAGAGAGAGAGAAAGAGAGAGAGAGAGATAGAGAGAGCGAGAGAGAGAGAGTGAAAGAGTGAAAGAGAGAGAGAGTGAAAGAGACGTAAGATTGACTAATCAAGCAATTAAATGGGAGGTGATTATGTCATCATTTTTGGGCTCCTGTCTCTCCGTCTATAAAGGCCCTGCTACATTTCACATTCATTCACCTAAATGAATGAATAAGGAGGAGCTAAAAGAGGATTGAAATATCTCGCTGGGACATTCTGCTTCTCAAACACTCCTTATCTCCCCACATTCAGCCCTGTTAATATGATGATTAACAATATTTCATGAAGGGCAACTCAATGTGTCTGCTCTGTAGAGGGCCCAGGCTCCCTCTGTCTCCTCTCCGTGCCCTCGTTTGTCTTTTTCACCCATCTCTTTTCCAAAAGGGGTTGGGAGGGAGGGAAAAGAGAGAGAGGAGGGGAAAGGGGTAAAGATAAGCAACACAAACACTTTCTCCCTCTTTTTTTCAGACACAATTTCACCCATTTTCTCCCCCTATCACATCTCTTTGACTTTCAAAAATGTTCATACCAATAATCGAGCAATTTCCCTACACGCTAATCCATCAAAGCAGAGGATGGGACTAATCCTAGTGTGTAGGGCTGGGTGGCGCTCCTCTCCTCTTCTCCTCGTCTCCTCTTCTCCCCTTCTCTTTCAGGTGTGTCCCCGCTCCCTGGCAGACATTTGTCCCTGCTGCGTGGCACACAAAGCCCCTGCCCTGTCAGCACAGATTGATCAGAGCTCTGGTGTAAACGAGGAAGGCGGGGGCACCCCCTATCAATGATGCTCTACATCAACACCTGAAAATATTCTTATTCTCCACAGCGACACACAGCCACACTTCTCCATGCTCCTGATAATGAGAGCTCTACTGTTAACTGGTCTTTGTCATGTGTATAGGCAAAGTGCTTAGTGCTTACCTATTGAATGGAGAGTAGAGGAGAGGAGAGGAGAGGAGAGGAGAGGAGAGGAGAGGAGAGGAGAGGAGAGGAGAGGAGAGGAGAGGAGAGGAGAGGAGAGGAGAGGAGAGGAGAGGAGAGGAGAGGAGAGGAGAGGAGAGGGGGGTGAAGAGAAAACAGTCCTTGGGTATATAGGAAGATTATTATAATGTCTACAAATGCTGACACAGTTGAAATTCTGAAGACACATTTTTTAGATTTAGTGGAGCTCTTTTAAATGCTGCATTTGCAGAACAATGAGATTATGTGTTTGATTTAAATTTTCTGAGCAATCTCTCCCAGCATGTAAAGGGATACAGCATGTGCCTTTTTTCTCCTGTTCTCTGAAAAGCATAGCGAGGATGTAGCCCTGACTAACAGTTCCTTTTTAGAAGCCAGTGAAGACGTGAAGGCAGCATAGCAGAAGCTTCAGAGAAAGAACCACCCTACAGGAGGAATGTACCCTACAGGAGAAGTGTACCCGACAGGAGGAGTGTACCCGACCGGAAGAGTGTACCCTACAGGAGGAGTGTACCCTACAGGTGGAGTGTACCCTACAGGTGGACTTTACCTAACAGGAGGAGTGTATCTAGCAGGAGGAGTGTATCTAGCAGGAGGAGTGTACCTAGCAGGAGGACTGTATCTAGCAGGAGGAGTGTACCCTACAGGAGGAGTGTACCCTACAGGAGGAGTGTACCCTTCAGGAGGAGTGTACCCGACAGGAGGAGTGTACCCTACAGGAGGAGTGTACCCTACAGGTGGAGTGTACCTAACAGGAGGACTTTACCTAACAGGAGGAGTGTATCTAGCAGGAGGTGTGTTTCCCTACAGGAGGAGTGTACCTAACAGGAGGAGTGTACCTAGCAGGAGGACTTTACCTAACAGGAGAAGTGTACCTAGCAGGAGGAGTGTATCTAGCAGGAGGAGTGTACCTAGCAGGAGGAGTGTACCTAGCAGGAGGGGTGGACCTAGCAGGAGGAGTGTACCTAGCAGCAGGAGTGTACCTAGCAGGAGGAGTGTACCCTACAGGTGGAGTGTACCTAACAGGAGGACTTTACCTAACAGGAGGAGTGTATCTAGCAGGAGGAATGTTTCCCTACAGGAGGAGTGTACCTAGCAGGAGGAGTGTATCTAGCAGGAGGAGTGTACCTAGCAGGAGGAGTGTACCTAGCAGCAGGAGTGTACCTAGCAGGAGGAGTGTACCTAGCAGGAGGAGTGTCCCTAGCAGGAGGAGTGTACCTAGCAGGAGGAGTGTACCTTGCAGGAGGAGTTTACCTAGCAGGAAGAGTTTACCTAGCAGGAGGAGTGTACCTAGCAGGAGTGAGACAGAGTGAAAGATAAAATACACAGGCCTCATTAGTAGGACATGTATCATTTCCTGTCTGTGATTTAAAATAATGACTGGGTCAAATCACTTTAAATACCTCAGGGAAATCAACATTTGTCAAATGCAAACGCTCCTCCTCTCCTCTCCTCTGGTATTTTTTTCTCTCCTCTCCTCCAGTATTTTTTTTTTCGGTATGAATGCATTCCCACTAAAGCAGCAAGCAGCATAAGCCTTATTCGCCCACCGCAGTACAGATTTTAATTTCATCCTTAGCGAAACCCCTTAACCTTAACTGACTGCCTTTGTCAATTCAGTGCTTTTTACACACAATTGTCCCCTACACTTCAATTCATTACTGGTAATGCTCATTGCTCAGCGCTAGCTAGGCTAGCCTGGCGCTAACGCTTATTCCAGACACACAGAAGGTGATGCCAGTGGTCTTTAGTGAGATGCTGAAGAATGGGAGACATGGCAAATGATTCCTCCTAGTTCTTGATAATTAAAACAGAGGGCCTTACCGACTGAACAGGAAACAGGTACACATGGAGAACAAGAACTAGAGAATGTATTATAAATGTGTTATTACTGTGTAACTGGCCAAGGGCAGGCAGGGTCTAGATGGCTGTTGAAATATGGATGTTACTCTCACACAGCTGGCTAACTCTCCCTCAAGGGCAGGCAGGGTCTAGACGGCTGTTGAAATATGGATGTTACTCTCACACAGCTGGCTAACTCTCCCTCTCAAGGGCAGGCAGGGTCTAGATGGCTGTTGAAATATGGATGTTACTCTCACACAGCTGGCTAACTCTCCCTCTCAAGGGCAGGCAGGGTCTAGATGGCTGTTGAAATATGGATGTTACTCTCACACAGCTGACTAACTCTCCCTCTCAAGGGCAGGCAGGGTCTAGATGGCTGTTGGAATATGGATGTTACTCTCACACAGCTGGCTAAATCTCCCTCTCAAGGGCAGGCAGGGTCTAGATGGCTGTTGAAATATGGATGTTACTCTCACACAGCTGACTTACTCTCCCTCTCAAGGGCAGGCAGGGTCTAGATGGCTGTTGAAATATGGATGTTACTCTCACACAGCTGACTAACTCTCCCTCTCAAGGGGACAATCTGGACAAATAGTTTGAATGGATTTTTATTCCTTTGCTGTTGCCCTTGTACTTACCAGGCTGACACTTTGGTTGAACAATTTAGGGGGAGTTGGGACATGCAAAAAACAAATTTCCAATCCCCACGTGCATAGTAATGCACACTTGTGAAATAGTGCAAATATAAGCACCCACCAAATTATTATAATTATAGTTAATTGTAGTTATGGTAACAGCAGCTAGCATCTCAATAATATGAACAAGAATCCCTTTATGACGTCTACAGAATATAGTCTTGTCCTTGACATCCTTAAAAAGTCCACTTCATTTGAGCCCATTTCACCAAGACAGCAGTCCCTGACCACGTTGGATCGCTCAGCATAACAGAGTCTATACGGTCACAGACCTACTATGGGCAGGACTGAGGAGCAACTCTTTCAAAGTGGAGAGAACAAAACAGAGAGAAGAAACAAGGGAAGAAAGAAAAAGGGAGAGACAGAAGCCGAGTGACTGAGAAAGCGAGAGCTGTGTGTGAAGAACGTTAAAGAAGCCTCAGAATAAAACAACACGTCTATTTCATGCCAGTTCAGACAGAATAGTCTGCCGTATGTAAATAGGAGTTCAATAATGAATGCACTTCCCCTCTGCTTTTATTTGCTTGAAGCCCTCGCAGTCACACACACATTGGCACCGCGCGAGACACAAATTAAAGAGCGTTTTAAAGGAAATATTCAAAGTGTGGAGCCTGCTGCTGGAATATCAGTTATTATTTTTGATGTTGCAATTTCTGACACTTTGATGCAATCAGTGAGTAGCCCCGGTATCCAGGCCTCTCCAGGGAGAAAGCTGTCAGGACCGGGAAGCCGGTGGATAGATAATTATGAGAGATCAAACCTTGCTAGTTAGTAGGCAGGAACGGGAGGCAAATGCCAAAAACCAGCCAATGTTTCGCAAACGCTTGTTCAAGGATATCCTAATTGCTATAAGTGGTTCCTTCAGGACTGGCACTTCAAACGCTGCCTGCTGCCTGCTGCATGATGTCATCTCTCCCCGCCGGCCCATCCGCCACTCCCCTCCTGCTCCTCTCCGTCTCACAATGGAGTGAATTAGGGAAGAGGGTGAAGGACAATATACATGAGGACAATTTCCTGTCACTGTTGCCCTCCTGAACCCCTACTCCCCAAACACACACTTATGATACATGGACACACACACCCACCCACCCAGCCACCCACCCACCCACCCACCCACCCACCCACCCACCCACCCGCCCACACACACACACACACACACACACACACACACACACAACACACACACACACACACACACACACACACACACACGAACTGATATTGTACACACAAATGTATGTGAATGAAAGCACACATAAATATTCATATCCACACAGAAAACCCAGATCAAGTAAAGTATGGTGGTAAAAGCAATACCTTCTGACGTCCCAATAGTGTGCTGGTTAATTGGAAGTGAGGAGCCTGGGTGTACTGTCAGTACTGTTTGCAGCAAACTCATCCTGTTTCTCCTTCTTACCTCTGCAGTTCAAAGAGAAGGAGAGGGGAAGGTGAGCACAATTAGTTGAAATCAGTCAGAACTATTTGTCCAACAGCGCAGTGCCATGCAAGCACTGACCTAGCAATGACCTTCTTTACCCGGTTACCTCTGTAGCATACATAAAGATTCTAACTCTCTCACTCTGATCAGCCTCTCACAGTCCAAACCTGACCAATGCCTCACCCTATGCTGTAGTATCTACCTAGAAGACAACTACAGTTCATTACATATCCCATCTAGACATATCCCAGCATCTTTCTATGTCTGTCTCTTCAGCATCAATGGTATTGATGTCAATGCAGTCAAAATAACGATCTCATGTTTAGAAAAACAATCATTCCTCTTTCAAGAGCGCCGTCTGACACACAGTTGCAGTAAACCTAACCTATTTCACGCACGCACACATACACACACACACACACACACACACACACACACACACACACACACACACACACACACACACACCATGAAACATCACCAAATGACTCAATTAAATGATTAAATAAAGTATATTTTGTTGAAAAGGGTAAAAGGGGTCATTCTGTGAATAAAGCAACACAATTTTAGCATAACAAAGAAGTGGTGGGCCGGCTAATGGCTGTTCATCTGAAGCTGACTATACTCTCACTGTTCTGCCACTTCACACTGTGGCCCCTAACAACACCACTCTGCAGCCATGCACCAAGCCCTGTCAGAATAGAGCACGTACACATACACATACACACAAACACACACACACACACACACACACACACACACACACACACACACACACACACACACACACACACACACACACACACACACACACACACACACACACACACACACACGCCTCACAGCCCAGGAGTGATTGGCCAGGCTCAGTGTAATTGCCTCTCTAATTGGTGATGTCTAAAGGGGTCTCCTCCTTATTTTAGGACGGAGCTGCATGCCATCAAGCTAGGCAAATTACACAGACAGACAGACAGGCTGAAAAACAACAGGAGTGGGAGAAGATGACAGAGAGAGAGAGATTGTATCATACCATGGAAATGAGTACTAATGTTTGAGGAATTATTGTGCTTCAGGAGGCTAAACAACAGAGAGAAGAGAGCGAGACAGTCTGCCCTGCCGCATCTCACCTTCCCCCTCCTCCTCCCTTCATCAGTCCTCCATCAAGGTTGGGATGAGGTCACTCTGCACTCATCCAGTGGTGAGAGGCCTCATCTTCCACTCTGTTTTTCATCCTACTTTGATGTCCTCGTAACATAAAGGACGTTGGGTTATCTGCTGGTTATCAGCTCTTTAACCTATCTCATTGGCTGTGTCCGAATACCCATGCTAGCGTACCACATACTTAAACTGCATACTATGTACTCATTGTTGCATACTATTTAGCCCATGACGTTTAGTTAAAAGCATGCATTATGCCACGGCCACAACGCAGTAGCGGAACTTTCCAAATTCAACAGACAATGCATGACATTAACAAGCCTGATAAAAGCTAATTTCCAAATGTATTCAATTCTCTAAACTCTGAATATAATATGAATGGAGTTATAGGCCTACTCAGGCTGGTTATAGGTAGACCATCACATTCAACCTAAACTGTAGTCCATACAGCCCATCTATCCTATTTAAAAAAGGACTGATGACAGAAACAGATCATTTGGTTCCATTTCAACATATTTATCAGTGAAACCAAAGTTCTGTATCATAAATAAATGAAATAAAATAGCCTAGTACTATTGCACAGAAAAACGTGAACAGTCGGGTGCATCGCACATTCAGAACCACTGGACAGCAACATAATAAACTAAAGTACTGATCATTGGGAACGAGATCAGAATGACTGCTAAGACTTGATCCATAAATGAAATAGGTAGCCACGCCTACAAAACTAAAACAATCCATATGTTCAAATCAGAAGGCCTGATGAACATGACATCATTAACACAGCCACATCCTGAGTCCCCGGTACAGAAACTCAGAAATCAGAAGGCCTGGTGAACATGACATCATTAACACAGCCACATCCTGAGTCCCCGGTACAGAAACTCAGAAATCAGAAGACCTGATGAACATGACATCATTAACACAGCCACATCCTGAGTCCCCGGTACAGAAACTCAGAAATCAGAAGGCCTGGTGAACATGACATCATTAACACAGCCACATCCTGAGTCCCTGGTGCAGAAACTCAGAAATCAGAAGGCCTGGTGAACATGACATCATTAACACAGCCACATCCTGAGTCCCTGGTGCAGAAACTCAGAAATCAGAAGGCCTGATGAACATGACATCATTAACACAGCCACATCCTGAGTCCCCGGTACAGAAACTCAGAAATCAGAAGGCCTGGTGAACATGACATCATTAACACAGCCACATCCTGAGTCCCCTGTACAGAAACTCAGAAATCAGAAGGCCTGGTGAACATGACATCATTAACACAGCCACATCCTGAGTCCTCGGTACAGAAACTCAGAAATCAGAAGGCCTGGTGAACATGACATCATTAACACAGCCACATCCTGAGTCCCCGGTACAGAAACTCAGAAATCAGAAGGCCTGGTGAACATGACATCATTAACACAGCCACATCCTGAGTCCCCTGTACAGAAACTCAGAAATCAGAAGGCCTGATGAACATGACATCATTAACACAGCCACATCCTGAGTCCCCTGTACAGAAACTCAGAAATCAGAAGGCCTGGTGAACATGACATCATTAACACAGCCACATCCTGAGTCCCCGGTACAGAAACTCAGAAATCAGAAGGCCTGGTGAACATGACATCATTAACACAGCCATATCCTGAGTCCCCGGTACAGAAACTCAGAAATCAGAAGGCCTGATGAACATGACATCATATAACACAGCCACATCCTGAGTCCCCGGTGCAGAAACTCAGAAATCAGAATGGCCTGACGAACAAGACATCATTAACACAGCCACATGCTGAGTCCGCGGTACAGAAACTCAGAAATCAGAAGGCCTGGTGAACATGACATCATTAACACAGCCACATCCTGAGTCCCCGGTGCAGAAACTCAGAAATCAGAAGAAGGTTTAGTATTTATTTTAAAAGCTCTGACAAGGTCCTTGAGAACAAGAAACACTTTTCAATGGGAAAACAAAAATTATATTTTTTAAAGACTTCTGTTTTAAAAGATGTAGCCTACGATGCGATACTCATGATCATTTGATCATGATCACAAAAACAACTTATCCTACATTTGAACACCACCGCAGAAGCTTCAATATTCGGCATCTTCCCAAGTAAGTAGCCTAGTTTTGTTGTTTGGCTACTTGAAGAGTCTTAGGGCTTATCACTCCCAGCCCACCTCTTCCAATGCATTATGGAAGTGTTCATCTAATTGTGCTAGATGAAGAGCTCCTTCACCTCACTCTCTCTCTCTCTCTCTCTCTCCCCAGCTCATTCACCTCTCTCTCTCTCTCTCTCTCTCTCTCTCTCTCTCTCCCCAGCTCCTTCACCTCACTCTCTCTCTCTCTCTCCCCAACTCCTTCACCTCACTCTCTCTCTCTCTCTCTCTCTCTCTCTCTCTCTCTCTCTCTCTCTCCCCAGCTCCTTCACCTCTCTCTCTCTCTCTCTCTCTCTCCCCAGCTCCTTCACCTCACTCTCTCTCTCTCTCCCTCCCCAACTCCTTCACCTCACTCTCTCTCTGTCCCAGCAGAGCCTGTACTAGATCCAATATGGCCGCCCAGTTTTACAGTCCTGTCTGTGAGGGAGTTGATTCATTCCTGTGGAACGCTGGCTTGTCTTCATGCAGTTCACTCAATGACTTCATTCAGCAGTGTGAGGTCACCAGGGGCCTGGCAATAAAGAGGCTATGCAGCAGCAGCAGCACACACACAGTCCTCAAAAACCCTTTAAGGAAGAGAGGAGAAGAGAGGGAAAGAGACATCCAAGGGTCTATGGCTCTGGAGTGGATCTTTTAACGACAGAGAGCAGGCCACACTTCCCCTTTCTCCTATTCTCTTTCCTGTATACCATTTACTCTATACTTTACTCTGTGAATCTATCGCTCTGTGAAGACCAGGATAATTGGCAGGGCAATTCATTATAACCGTGCACTGTAGCTATAGATAGAACATCAACTATGGTTCACATGGGTAAATCTATATATTTTTGGCAAAAGGATGTGTTTCTTTTTTCAAAGTATCTGACCACCTCATATTTCTATTCAAATGTTGTATCAAATGTTGATTACTGTTATGATGAATAAGATCAGTGGTGTTGATAGAACGTGTCCTCTCTCTTCTTGACCTCGTCATGATATGGCATTGCCAGTTGTAGCAGAAGTCTCATATAACAAATACTATGAATTATTGGCACATACTGTAGCTACAGCAAGAACAATGTCCCTCATTGGAATACAACCATCAAATGAAGTTCACATGAGAAAAAAGATGTGTTTCTTTTCTCAGAGTATCTGACCATCAAATATTCAATTTCAAAATCTGTATCAGGATTTCTGTACAGGAAATATATGAATTTCTGTTGTAATACGTTCTCTGATATTGATAGAACGTGTCCTCCCTCTCCTTGACTTCTTCCTGACATGGCACTGCCGCTTGTAGCAGAAGTCTCATATAACAATGCTTATTATGAGTCTGGAGCCTTTAAACAAGTCAAATAAAAATTGATGTCGCTCACTCCAGAAACTCAACGATGAACTTGGGAATTTCACCCCAACGAACAACATGGGAAAACGACAGAAATTACGAGTGTGAGTAACTCACTCCCTGGGCTTATGGGATTGTAAAATATGACAATTTCTTGAAATGTGCCATAAATTCGATGAATTGCTCACTGCCATCTCTATGATGACAGTTGCTTTCTGTGCGTGGGCCGCAGAAGCCTAGTCACTTCATACAATGTGGAGGCACAAATCAGACAGCCAGCCGGCAGGCCTCTCTCCCTGTCTGCCTCCCTCCCTGCCTGCCTCCCTCCCTGCCTCGCTGCCTTACTGGAGCGATGCATATGGGGCTGATAGTGTGCAGGCTGGTGGGCAGAAGGCATGGGTTAGCCCAGCATCTCCCCCCAGACAGGGGTAATGAATGGCGGTCTGCGGCCTGCCTATCCATCCTGCATCCATCCTCTGGAGCGTGGAGGGGAGAGGGGAGCAGGGCGGAACAGAGGCCCAGTGGTGATGCATGGCTATGGGAGCTCATAAAGCAGGCCGTCAGCTGACCTCGGAGGCATTGGGGGGACCGGCAGGGCCTTTACGACCATCACCAGATTTAACAGCCAATAATGACTGGAATAACCGCTTAAACCTTTACGGACCCGCGCAGACGGGCGGGTCGACGGGAAGAGGGGGTGGCAATGGATGGGAGAGGGTGATATATTCATCCAGTGCATTGAAAGAGGCCATGTTTCACAGGGGGAGGGGGTGACAGATGCAGAAAGAGATGGAGAGAGAGAGAGAGAGTGAGAGAGTGAGAGAGAGAGAGAGAGAGAGAGAGAGAGAGAGAGAGAGAGAGAGTGAGAGAGTGAGAGAGAGAGAGAGAGAGAGAGAGAGAGAGAGTGAGAGAGTGAGAGAGAGAGACAGAGAGAGAGTGAGAGAGTGAGAGAGTGAGAGCGAGAGAGAGAGTGAGAGAGTGAGAGAGAGATGGAGAGAGAGTCAGAGAGAGAGAGAGAGAGAGAGAGAGAGAGACGGAGAGAGAGTGAGAGAGTGAGAGAGTGAGAGAGAGACGGAGAGAGAGTGAGAGAGAGAGAGTGAGAGAGTGAGAGAGTGAGAGCGAGAGAGAGAGTGAGCGAGGGAGAGAACTATAGGAAGAGGGCACAGAGAGAGAGGGAGAACTATAGGAAGAGGGCACAGAGAGGGAGAGAGAACTATAGGAAGAGGGCACAGAGAGTGAGAGAGAACTATAGGAAGAGGGCACAGAGAGAGAGAGAGAGTGAGAGAGAGAGAGTGAGAGAGTGAGAGAGTGAGAGCGAGAGCGAGAGTGAGAGAGTGAGAGTGAGAGAGAGAGACGGAGAGAGAGTGAGAGAGAGAAAGAGTGAGAGAGTGAGAGAGTGAGAGAGTGAGAGCGAGAGAGAGAGTGAGCGAGAGAGAGAGCTACATGAAGAGGGCACAGAGAGAGAGAGAACTATAGGAAGAGGGCACAGAGAGAGAGCGAGAACTATAGGAAGAGGGCACAGAGAGAGAGCGAGAACTATAGGAAGAGGGCACAGAGAGGGAGAGAGAACTATAGGAAGAGGGCACAGAGAGAGAGCGAGAACTATAGGAAGAGGGCACAGAGAGGGAGAGAGAACTATAGGAAGAGGGCACAGAGAGAGAGAGAGAGTGAGAGAGAGAGAGTGAGAGAGTGAGAGAGTGAGAGCGAGAGTGAGAGTGAGCGAGAGAGAGAGCTATATGAAGAGGGCACAGAGAGAGAGAGAGAACTATAGGAAGAGGGCACAGAGAGAGAGCGAGAACTATAGGAAGAAGGCACAGAGAGCAAGAACTATAGGAAGAGGGCACAGAGAGGGAGAGCGAGAACTATAGGAAGAGGGCACAGAGAGGGAGAGTGAGAACTATAGGAAGAGGGCACAAAGAGAGAGAGAGAGAGAGAGAGCTATATGAAGAGGGCACAGAGAGAGAGAGAGATAGAGAGAGAGAGCTATATGAAGTGTGCACCGAGAGAGAGAGAGAGAGAGAGAGAGAGAGAGAGTGAGAGAGACAGAGAGAGGGAGAGAGAGAGAGAGAGAGAGAGAGAGAGAGAGAGCAATATGAAGAGGGCACAGAGAGAGAGAGAGAACTATAGGAAGAGGGCGGGCAGAGAGAGAGAACTATACGAAGAGGGCACAGAGAGAGAAAGGGGGTAGTGGAGAGGGAATAAGAGATATTGGACTGTGGATTGGACCAAATAGAAGACAGAGACACTCCCTAGAAAGGGAGGAGACTTTGGTGGAGAGAAAATAACAAGAGAAAAGACAAAGGGACAGTGAACTAGAGAGGAAAGAGAGAGACATGCACCAAAAAAAATGTTTTCCTATAAATACTCTAACATTTACCACACAGCAGATTGACAGCAGGCAGTCAATACATCCTTATCTAAAGCCCCCCTGTAATGTTCGTCGTCTTCCTCTGATGAGGAGTAAGATAGATCGGACCAATTTGCATAATTTAATAACAAAAACTGAACACTACAAAATACAAAACAACAACGTGAAACAAGATCGTGGCTCAAACACAAACACGGAAAATAAACACCCACAACTCAAAAGTGAAACCAGGCTACCTAAGTATGATTCTCAATCAGCGACAACGATTGACAGCTGCCTCTGATTGAGAACCTTACTCGGCCGAACACAGAAATCCCAAATGATTGAAAAACAAACATAGACAACCCACCCAACTCACTCCCTGACCATGCTAAAACAAAGATATAATAACAGAACTAAGGTCAGAACGTGAGAGTACCCCCCCCCCCCCCCCCCCCCCCCCAAAGATCCGGCCGCAAAACCTAAACCTATAGGGGAGGGTCTGGGTGGGTGTCTGTCCGCGGTGGCGGCTCTGGAGCGGGACGTGGACCCCACTCCACCATAGTCCTTCTTCGCCTCTCTCTTCACCTCCGTGGCCTCTTAAGAGCGGCGACCCTCGCCGACCCCGGAGACTCCGGCAGCGCCGGACAGGCGGGAGACTCCGGCAGCTCCTTAGTGAAGGGCGATTCCGGCATCTGGCAGGCTCTGGCAGCTCCTGGCTGACTGACGGCTCTGGCAGCTCCTGGCTGACTGACAGCTCTGGCAGCTCCTGGCTGACTGACGGCTCAGGACAGGCTGGCGGCTCTGGCAGCTCAGGGCAGACTGGCGGTTCTGGCAGCTCAGGACAGACGGGAGACTGGCAGCTCAGGACAGACGGGAGACTCTGGCAGCTGAGGACAGACGGGAGACTCTGGCAGCGCTGAAGAGGAGGAAGGCTCTGGCAGCGCTGGACAGGCGGGAGCACCTGTAGGGAGAAGACGGAGAGACAGCCTGGTGCGGGGGGCTGCCACCGGAGGGCTGGTACGTGGAGGTGGCACCGGACAGTCCAGACCGTGAAGGCGCACTGGAGCTCTTGAGCACCGAGCCTGCCCAACCTTACCTGGTTGAATGCTCCCCGTAGCCAGGCCAGTGTGGCGAGGTGGAATAGCCCGCACTGGGCTGTGCTGGCGAACCGGGGACACCATGCGTAAGGCTGGTGCCATGTACACCGGCCCGAGGAGACACACTGGAGACCAGATGTGCTGAGCCGGCTTCATGGCACCTGGCTCGATGCCCACTCTAGCCCGGCTGATACGAGGCGCTGCAATGTACCGCACCAGGCTATGAACACGCACCGGAGACACCGTGCGCTCCACCGCATAACACGGTGCCTGCCCGGTCCCTCTCTCTCCGGTAAGCACGGGAAGTCCTACCTGACTTCGCCACACTCCCTGTGTGCTCCCCCCAATACATTTTTGGGGCTACCTCTCGGGCTTCCAGCCGCGCTGCCGTGCTGCCTCCTCCTCTCCGCTTTCGCAGCCTCCAGCTCAGCCTTGGGGCGGCGATATTCTCCGGCCTGTGCCCATGGTCCCTTGCTGTCCAGAATCTCCTCCCAAGTCCAGTTCTCCAAGTATCGCTGCCGCTGTTGCTGCTGCCCGTTACCACGCTGCTTGGTCCTTTTGTGGTGGGTGTTTCTGTAATGTTCGTCGTCTTCCTCTGAGGAGGAGTAAGATAGATTGGACCAATTTGCAGCGTGGTAAGTGTCCATAATTTAATAAGAAAAACTGAACACTACAAAATACAAAACAACAACGAGAAACAAACTAAACAGTCCCGTGTGGCTTAAACACAAACACGGAAAATAAACACCCACAACTCAAAAGTGAAACCAGGCTACCTAAGTATGATTCTCAATCAGGGACAGCGATTGACAGCTGCCTCTGATTGAGAACCATACTAGGCCGAACACAGAAATCCCAAATTATAGAAAAACGAACATAGACAACCCACCCAACTCACGCCCTGACCATACTAAAACAAAGATATAATAACAGAACTAAGGTCAGAACGTGACCCTCCCAAAGTACATAGACGTCTTAATTTACAATCTTTGTTTAGCAGATTTTCCTCTTTTTTTTCTTCTTGCAGATGTCGATCCTAAATTATAGCATACCAGCCATCCTTTGGACTAGGATCATAACACCAATTCATTAACTGTTGGCAGCGAGCTAATTCTGATTTTCAATAAACTCTGGAAACCTAATAGACTACTCATGAAAGGAGCCCCATTTCACAGGCTGGCACGTGTTCAAGCAACATATGCTCACATAATCTCTTAAAAAGCATGATCCAAGTCCAAATTTAATTATGTAATAGCACAAACGGAATCAGAGTGCCGACACAGCACAGCAGAGCATTCTGCCACTCACTCACTCAGCTTCCTTTCTGTTCATTTGTTTATTACAATCTAGCTACAGTCTCTACTGCAGAGTCTCTACTGCAGTCTTTACTGCAGTCTCCACTGCAGTCTCTACTGCAGTCTCTACTACAGTCTCTACTGCAGTCTCTACTACAATCTCTACTGCAGTCTCTACTGCAGTCTCTACTACAGTCTCTACAGCAGTCTCTACTACAGTCTCTACAGCAGTCTCTACTTCATCTCTACTACAGTCTATACTGCAGTCTCTACTACAGTCTCTACTGCAGTCTCTACTACAGTCTCTACAGCAGTCTCTACTACATCTCTACTACAGTCTATACTGCAGTCTCTACTACAGTCTCTACTGCAGTCTCTACTTCAGTCTCTACTACAGTCTCTACTACAGTCTCTACTGCAGTCTCTACTGCAGTCTTTACTGCATTATCCACTGCAGTCTCTACTGCAGTCTCTACCTCTGCTACAGTCTTTACTACAGTCTCTACCTCTACTACAGTCTCTATTGCAGGCTCTACAGTAGTCTTTACTACAGTCTCTACTGCAGTCTTTACTACAGTCTCTACTGCAGTCTTGTTACAGTCTCTACTGCAGTCTTTACTACAGTCTCTACCACAGTTTCTACTACAGTCTCTACTGCAGTCTCTATCGCAGTCTCTACTACAGTCTCTACCTCTGCTACAGTCTTTACTACAGTCTCTACCTCTACTACAGTCTCTACTACAGTCTCTACTGCATCTCTACTACAGTTTATACTACAGTCTCTACTACAGTCGCTACCTCTACTATAGTCTCTACTACAGTCTCTACTACGGTCTCTACTGAAGTCTCTACTGTAGTCTCTACTACAGTCTCTACGGGAGTCTCTACTACAGTCTCTACTACAGTCTCTGTGGTGTTCCACTGCTACCTTGTGCCTCCTAACAGTCAGTCCACTCCAGGGGCCACAGATGGCTTAAATGCTCTGGGCTCATTTCAGACGGTTATTGTCGGTTATGTTTGTAGGACTATAATATAGCCTGTTTGGAATCTTTTCATCTTTCAGAGCTCTGTTGTCTTTTTTTTTATAGTAGTATGATTTTAAAGCTTTGATTATAGTTTTCATAAAGTAATACTGCAGGTTTGAAGGCATTGTCTGTTAGCCTGAATTCAGCCAGTAATTCTGTAGGGTTGTGATTCAGACAGTCCTTATAACACTGAGTCCTGTAGTCTATAAACAAGGGGGCTGGGTTGAGAGGCAGGGGGGTTTGAGGTGTTCCTGGCGGTCAGATGTGGTTTAGTCGTCACAGAGGCTGAGGATCTGAGGAGCTGAGCCGAGGCGTTCATGGTTCAGTTCCCTACCTCACTGCGTCTTCGTGAGGTTGGTTCATTTACATGTTGCAGCCGTTGGCAGCCAGCAGTCAGTCAGCCTGCAGAGCGTTGAGCCGAAGCTCCTGATCTCTGTAGAACACAGATAAAACGTACTACTCAGGGAACACCCTTATTAAGGGTCCCCTCCTTCAGCTATGATACAGTACAGACCCAGACACTGCTGAGGAATAGTCAAAATACACATAGGAGCACAAAGGGGATCATTGAGAACTATATCAAAGATTGGCTACAGTGCACCTGGTCACCTATTTTCTCTTCGCTTCCCCAAAACAGAATTGATAAATCCATGCGACAAAACTGACGCATCTTAAGCACCTTACTGGTGACATTACAGCGAGGGAGTGTGTGCTTGGCACGCAGCAGATAACATTCCCCCCAACACAATGGCCTAATCTCCATGGCACAGGTAGCATTGGGATTGTCTTGGATGTGCACTCTGCCGTTGCCCGGGTTTGTCACGGCATTAGAGCACCCAGCATTCCTTTGTGCTTTTAACCAACGAATTAAAGAGGATTTCAACAGGGAATACTTATCGTAAAAATGTCCAACCTACGCCTCCATAGTATTCCGAGATAAACAAAATAACTTGGGAAGAGTTTTGTGAACCCAACGTTCCGTAATCAGGAAGGGGTTCTTAAGATTCCAACTGTAGATTTAGAAGTTTGAACATTTGCAGAGTGAACCTTTAAGCTATGTGAGACAGGGCACATTGTGGGATAGTGCCACTGTTCTGAAAGATGGCTTACTTTGGCAATTGTATTCACAGCATCAAATCAGATACTGTGCTTAAGATGCGGCAAGTTGTATTGTTTGTAGATTATATATTCAGGTCACCTCTTCAGAAATCTTTTAATTTTTTAATCCATGCAGATGTTTGTTTTGGGTGAAACTTGCTGAAGTGCTGCATCCCCCAGTTGAACAGTAAAAAGCATTCCTAAGTAGCTAAGTTGCTCTTATACAAAATACCTCAAAGCGTCTAAGATAATACATGTGGATTGAAACACAATCTGCCTCGCACTTCCTCTCTAAGATAAGTCACAACCATTGACGAGACCTGGCTTCCTACTCTTATCTCCCAAACACTTGATACCAGAAACTCTGCGCATGAAGAAGTCTTTCAAGATTGTGATGTAAATATATCCGGTTAATCACAACAACTAAAACTGCAACAACTCATCCTCCTGCAAACAACATTTGTAAAATGTTATTCTGCTTGCAGTGGCATAAAAATAATGCCATATTTTTGGTAGTGTCAAATCAGCACTCACACACTCACACAATGCAGTTTCATTTGCACTCCTGTCCCAATCCCACTCCTATTCATGTATGATCTGTGAGCCTTCAGTCATACATCCCATGGACCGATGGCTTTTTAATCTATGATAATCTATTGTAATATTTTCATTTTCACTTTTTAAGATTATTATTAACATTCATTTAAAGCAAAGACATGATTAAAAACTAAAGACAAAAATGCATTTGGATAATCTTATGCAAAGGCTTAGAGCCCATTTCCATTCCTGATGGATTTAGTGACACGCCCCCCCAGCACTCAAATATTTAATTTCACAGAGTAGATCCTGGGGATATGAGACACAAGCATCAGGTCCTTGTTCAGGTTTAATTACTGATTTAAACCCAGTATATCAGCCCTCCAGTCAGTCCCTGTTCTGTTCGCTGACTGCAGAGACAGAGACAGAGACAGAGACAGAGACAGAGACAGAGACAGAGACAGAGACGGAGAGAGAGAGAGAGAGAGAGAGAGGGAGGGAGAGAGGTGAAGAGACAGAGAAAGAGAGAGAGGGAGGGAGAGAGAGAGAGAGAGAGAGAGAGACAGAGAAAGAGGAAAGAGAGAGAGATAGGGGGATTGCAGAAACATAAGTAGTTTTGTCTTAGCAGTATCATTTCGATAAGCTCTGTTATCAAGAAATATCCATAACTTGGTATGAATAAAAAACATCATAAACAACCCGTACAGATAATTAAAAACACCAAGATTGTGCAATTTACATATGATTTAATTTTGTGAAAGCATAAATAGCCTCCAATGGATATGGAATATATTTGAAAGTGTATCTATTTTCCACATGTGCACAGTGTATCCTGTTCACCTTTCACCTTTCACTGTATATTATTATTATTATTCAAAAATTTTTGTGGTCATTATCATGCCCCCTCCACACCACAGTGTGGCGCTCTGTTCCGTGTCTCTGGGCTAGGGCCACCATTGGCATGAGTCCTAGCAGATTGAGACGAGCCCCACTCCTAGTGTTCTCCCTAGGCCCTGTATGTCCCCCTCTCTTCACACTGTTAAATGGCTGTGTGTGTGTGTGTGTGTGTTTGTGCGTGGGTGCGTTGGTGTGTGTGTGTCCATGCGTGGTGGTTGTCCGTGCTTGTGTGTGTGTGTGGGTTTGATTAAGCTCCATCAGTCTGTCAACACACTCTGTTCTGCCGGATGCTCCTAGCTGGATCTATTACGGTGATTCCATTGCAGGAGCCAATTCATTTACATTCTGTGTCCTTCTTTGATGAATATCTCAGGTGGGGCATATATTTCCACAGATGTCCCTCTTTCAGGTTTTACTCAGATTCAGATCCGTCTTGAAAAGTTGCTGTTTTACACCAGGGGAGGCATTTTCACCTAATGAAACCCAAGATCAATATAAAGTATTCTCTCCTCTCACATAGTGCATGTACACAAGGGAAATAAAGTATTATTTTTCCTCCTCAAATGTATAATGGATATCATTCTTTATTTAATACTTAGTTCAATTCCATGTCTGCTACGAAGGGGGAATATTTCTTTGGATGATGTCCCTTGTATTACGGGGGAAATATGAAAGAAGACAAATCAATGAAGAATAGAACATTACATCATTCTGTACCTGTGAAATGATGGAGGGCTACATAGAAAATGTCCATCTCCCTAATGTATTATACCGCAATACAGTGCATCTACTATCACTAAAACAGCTTACTGACATTTACATATTCATCTACACTGGCTGCTGCCAACTGACGTTTCAAATCAAGTGCTCAAGTTTTAAGAAAAGGAAGACGACGAGAGAAAATAGAAGAGCAGATAATGTCCGAGGAGGAGAGAAGAGAGAGATGAGAGGAAAAAGAGAGGGGAGCAGCAGTGGCTCCGGGTGCCGGAGACGCAGCCCTTATCTGGAGAGGAGAGGACCTCTCTCTTATGTAATCTAGGATTTCATTCAGCCGCCGTATCAGATGATTGTCTGGGAGAAGAAAAAGCCATTTTGAGGGGAATGGGCTGAACTGACTGTGTGAAAAGGATCGTCTCCCCGCCAGCTAACCCCTCCATGTCGAACCAGCCGCATGCCACCGAAGGTCAGCAGAATTATTTGAGGCGGGCCGTGCCTCCGCCAGAGAAGACAATGATACGGCCTTAACCCTCATTTAGAGGTGCCATTTCCCCACCTGACCCCCCTGCTAAAGTGTTATTTTTCGGTGTTATGAAATGTGATAGCTTTCTGGTGAAACAGGAGTCTGCTGGTTAGGATGTAATACCTGGGCATGCTAGCGACAGACCAGACAGGGGAGAGGAGGCTCAACCCCGTCTCTAAACAGCCTTGCTATTCCCATCGGCACCACGGCAGCAAGGTCGGCTCCACCGCACCACGTAGACAGTTCAATCAGGCTAAATAGTGTTGATTTACCCACCTGGATAAGACCATTATAACGCCTTAACACCGTAGCATCCAGACCACATCACCGCAGTAAGCTGCAGGGCTCAGGGTTGAGATTGCACTGTGTTTGGGGAGGTGATGATAATGTCTTTGTGCATTTCACCCAAACATATCATTTTAAACCAAGGCACCACAGAGACTGGTGTAAGTGTCATAACCAGTTGTTTTCATTGCAGCTCTCCGTCACAGAAGGAGAGAGACAGGGGGTTGTGGAGATCTTGTCTGGGGTTGTTAATGTATACTAGTGATTTTGTCTGGGGTTGTTAATATATACTAGTGATTTTGTCTGGGGTTGTTAATGCACACTAGTGATTTTGTCTGGGGTTGTTAATGTAAATTAGTGATTTTGTCTGTGGTTGTTAATGTAAATTAGTGATTTTGTCTGGGGTTGTTAATGTATACTAGTGATTTTGTCTGGGGTTGTTAATGTATACTAGTGATTTTGTCTGGGGTTGTTAATAATGTATACCAGTGATGTTATCTGGGGTTGTTAATATACACTAGTGATTTTGTCTGGGGTTGTTAATATACACTAGTGATTTTGTCTGGGGTTGTTTATGTATACTAGTGATTTGTCTGGGGTTGTTAATAATGTATACCAGTGATGTTATCTGGGGTTGTTAATGTACACTAGTGATTTTGTCTGGGGTTGTTAATGTATACTAGTGATTTTGTCTGTGGTTGTTAATGTATACTAATGATTTTGTCTGGGGTTGTTAATGTATATTAGTGATTTTGTCTGTGGTGTTAATGTAAATTAGTGATTTTGTCTGTGGTTGTTAATGTAAAATTGTGATTTTGTTTGCGGTTGTTAATGTATACTAGTGATTTTGTCTGGGGTTGTTAATGTATACTAGTGATTTGTCTGGGGTTGTTAATAATGTACACCAGTGATTTTGTCTGGGGTTGTTAATGCATACTAGTGATTTTGTCTGGGGTTGTTAATATATACTAGTGATTTTGTCTGGGGTTGTTAATGTACACTAGTGATTTTGTCTGGGGTTGTTAATATATTCTAGTGATTTTGTCTGGGGTTGTTAATGTATACTAGTGATTTTGTCTGTGGTTGTTAATGTAAACTAGTGATTTTGTCTGGGGTTGTTAATGTACACTAGTGATTTTGTCTGTGGTTGTTAAAGTAGACTAGTGATTTGTCTGGGGTTGTTAATGTACACTAGTGAATTTGTCTGGGGTTGTTAATGTATACTAATGATTTTGTCTGGGGTTGTTAATGTATACTAGTGATTTGTCTGGGGTTGTTAATAATGTATATCAGTGATGTTGTCTGGGGTTGTTAATGTACACTAGTGATTTTGTCTGGGGTTGTTAATGTATACTAGTGATTTTGTCTGGGGTTGTTAATGTAGACTAGTGATTTTGTCTGGGTTTGTTAAAATAGACTAGTGATATTGTCTGGGGTTGTTAATGTATACTAGTGATTTTGTCTAGGGTTGTTAATGTATACTAGTGATTTTGTCTGTGGTTGTTAATGTAAATTAGTGATTTTGTCTGGGGTTGTTAATGTAGACTAGTGATTTTGTCTGGGGTTGTTAATGTATACTAGTGATTTGTCTGGGGTTGTTAATATATACTAGTGATTTTGTCTGGGGTTGTTAATGTACACTAGTGATTTTGTCTGGGGTTGTTAATAATGTATACCAGTGATTTTGTCTGGGGTTGTTAATGTATACTAGTGATTTTGTCTGTGGTTGTTAATGTAAATCATTGATGTGTCTGTGGTTGTTAATGTATACTAGTGATTTTGTCTGGGGCTGTTAATGCACACTAGTGATTTTGTCTGTGGTTGTTAATGTATACAAGTGATTTTGTCTGGGGTTGTTAATGTATATTTGTGATGTTGTCTGGGGTTGTTAATGTAAATTAGTGATTTTGTCTGTGGTTGTTAATGTAAATTAGTGATTTTGTCTGCGGTTGTTAATGTATACTAATGATTTTGTCTGGGGTTGTTAATGTACACTAGTGATTTTGTCTGGGGTTGTTAATGTAGACTAGTGATTTTGTCTGGGGTTGTTAATGTATACTAGTGATATTGTCTGGGGTTGTTAATGCACACTAGTGGTTTTGTCTGTCGTTGTTAATGTATACTAGTGATTTTGTCTGGGGTTGTTTATGTATACTAGTGATTTGTCTGGGGTTGTTAATAATGTATACCAGTGATGTTATCTGGGGTTGTTAATATACACTAGTGATTTTGTCTGGGGTTGTTAATGTATACTAGTGATTTTGTCTGGGGTTGTTTATGTATACTAGTGATTTGTCTGGGGTTGTTAATAATGTATACCAGTGATGTTATCTGGGGTTGTTAATGTACACTAGTGATTTTGTCTGGGGTTGTTAATGTATACTAGTGATTTTGTCTGTGGTTGTTAATGTATACTAATGATTTTGTCTGGGGTTGTTAATGTATATTAGTGATTTTGTCTGTGGTGTTAATGTAAATTAGTGATTTTGTCTGTGGTTGTTAATGTAAAATTGTGATTTTGTTTGCGGTTGTTAATGTATACTAGTGATTTTGTCTGGGGTTGTTAATGTATACTAGTGATTTGTCTGGGGTTGTTAATAATGTACACCAGTGATTTTGTCTGGGGTTGTTAATGCATACTAGTGATTTTGTCTGGGGTTGTTAATATATACTAGTGATTTTGTCTGGGGTTGTTAATGTACACTAGTGATTTTGTCTGGGGTTGTTAATATATTCTAGTGATTTTGTCTGGGGTTGTTAATGTATACTAGTGATTTTGTCTGTGGTTGTTAATGTAAACTAGTGATTTTGTCTGGGGTTGTTAATGTACACTAGTGATTTTGTCTGTGGTTGTTAAAGTAGACTAGTGATTTGTCTGGGGTTGTTAATGTACACTAGTGAATTTGTCTGGGGTTGTTAATGTATACTAATGATTTTGTCTGGGGTTGTTAATGTATACTAGTGATTTGTCTGGGGTTGTTAATAATGTATATCAGTGATGTTGTCTGGGGTTGTTAATGTACACTAGTGATTTTGTCTGGGGTTGTTAATGTATACTAGTGATTTTGTCTGGGGTTGTTAATGTAGACTAGTGATTTTGTCTGGGTTTGTTAAAATAGACTAGTGATATTGTCTGGGGTTGTTAATGTATACTAGTGATTTTGTCTAGGGTTGTTAATGTATACTAGTGATTTTGTCTGTGGTTGTTAATGTAAATTAGTGATTTTGTCTGGGGTTGTTAATGTAGACTAGTGATTTTGTCTGGGGTTGTTAATGTATACTAGTGATTTGTCTGGGGTTGTTAATATATACTAGTGATTTTGTCTGGGGTTGTTAATGTACACTAGTGATTTTGTCTGGGGTTGTTAATATATACTAGTGATTTTGTCTGGGGTTGTTAATGTATACTAGTGATTTGTCTGGGGTTGTTAATAATGTATACCAGTGATTTTGTCTGGGGTTGTTAATGTATACTAGTGATTTTGTCTGTGGTTGTTAATGTAAATCATTGATGTGTCTGTGGTTGTTAATGTATACTAGTGATTTTGTCTGGGGCTGTTAATGCACACTAGTGATTTTGTCTGTGGTTGTTAATGTATACAAGTGATTTTGTCTGGGGTTGTTAATGTATATTTGTGATGTTGTCTGGGGTTGTTAATGTAAATTAGTGATTTTGTCTGTGGTTGTTAATGTAAATTAGTGATTTTGTCTGCGGTTGTTAATGTATACTAATGATTTTGTCTGGGGTTGTTAATGTACACTAGTGATTTTGTCTGGGGTTGTTAATGTAGACTAGTGATTTTGTCTGGGGTTGTTAATGTATACTAGTGATTTGTCTGGGGTTGTTAATATATACTAGTGATTTTGTCTGGGGTTGTTAATGTACACTAGTGATTTTGTCTGGGGTTGTTAATATATACTAGTGATTTTGTCTGGGGTTGTTAATGTATACTAGTGATTTGTCTGGGGTTGTTAATAATGTATACCAGTGATTTTGTCTGGGGTTGTTAATGTATACTAGTGATTTTGTCTGTGGTTGTTAATGTAAATCATTGATGTGTCTGTGGTTGTTAATGTATACTAGTGATTTTGTCTGGGGCTGTTAATGCACACTAGTGATTTTGTCTGTGGTTGTTAATGTATACAAGTGATTTTGTCTGGGGTTGTTAATGTATATTTGTGATGTTGTCTGGGGTTGTTAATGTAAATTAGTGATTTTGTCTGTGGTTGTTAATGTAAATTAGTGATTTTGTCTGCGGTTGTTAATGTATACTAATGATTTTGTCTGGGGTTGTTAATGTACACTAGTGATTTTGTCTGGGGTTGTTAATGTAGACTAGTGATTTTGTCTGGGGTTGTTAATGTATACTAGTGATATTGTCTGGGGTTGTTAATGCACACTAGTGGTTTTGTCTGTCGTTGTTAATGTATACTAGTGATTTTGTCATGGGTTGTTAATGTATACTAGTGATTTTGTCTGGGGCTGTTAATGCACACTAGTGATTTTGTCTGGGGTTGTTAATGTATACTAGTGATTTTGTCTGCGGTTGTTAATGTATACTAATGATTTTGTCTGGGGTTGTTAATGTACACTAGTGATTTTGTCTGGGGTTGTTAATGTAGACTAGTGATTTTGTCTGGGGTTGTTAATGTATACTAGTGATATTGTCTGGGGTTGTTAATGCACACTAGTGATTTTGTCTGTCGTTGTTAATGTATACTAGTTATTTTGTCTGGGGTTGTTAATGTAAATTAGTGATTTTGTCCGGGGTTTTTAATGTATACTAATGATTTTGTCTAGGGTTGTTAATGTATATTAGTGATGTTGTCTGGGGTTGTTAATGTATTTTAGTGATTTGTCTGAGGTTGTTAATAATGTACACCAGTGATTTTGTCTGGGGTTTTTAATGTATACTAGTGATTTTGTCTGGGGTTGTTAATGTATACTAGTGATTTTGTCTGTGGTTGTTAATGTAAATCATTGATGTGTCTGTGGTTGTTAATGTATACTAGTGATTTTGTCTGGGGCTGTTAATGCACACTAGTGATTTTGTCTGTGGTTGTTAATGTATACTAGTAATTTTGTCTGGGGTTGTTAATGTAAATTAGTGATTTTGTCAATGGTTTTTAAAGTACACTAATGATTTTGTCTAGGGTTGTTAATGTATACTAGTGATTTTGTCTGGGGTTGTTAATATACACTAGTGATTTTGTCTGGGGTTGTTAATCTATACCACTGATTTTGTCTGGGGTTGTTAAAATCTCTAATGACTCCCCATCCCGGATGAGGGAGCGTAGTCATCGACTGACACTAATTATCAAAACGCAACGGACATAAATATTCCTAGAAAATATTCCTATTCATGAAAATCACAAGTGAAATATATTGAGACACAGCTTCGCCTTTTGATAATCACCCTGTCATCTCAGATTTTCAAAATATGCTTTACAGCCAATGCTAGACAAGCAGTTGTGTAAGTTTATCGATAGCCTAATATAGCATTTTGTCCAGCTAGCAGCAGGTAACTTGGTCACGGAAATCAGAAAAGCAATCAAATTAAATCGTTTACCTTTGATGAGCTTCGGATGTTTTCACTCACGAGACTCCCAGTTAGATAGCCAATGTTCCTTTTTAAAAATATTATTTTTGTAGGCGAAATAGCTCCGTTTGTTCTTCACGTTTGGCTGAGAAATCGCCCGGAAATTGCAGTCACAAAAACCCCGAAAAATATTCCAAATTAGCTCCATAATATTGACAGAAACATGGCAAACGTTGTTTATAATCAACCCTCAAGGTGTTTTTAAAATATCTATTCGATAATATATCCACCGGGACAATAGTTTTTTCAGTAGGACCGATTGGAATAATGGCTACCTCTGTATTTTACGCGAGAATCACTCTGGGAGCCATCAGGTGACCAGTTGCGCAATGTAGCCGCTTACGGGCATTCTTCAACATAAATGCGTAAAACTACGTCACAATGCTGTAGACACCTTGGGGAATACGGAGAAAAAGTAATCTGGTTGATAGCCCATTCACTGCTCAATTGGGACGCTTTGGAATGCAGCGCTTTCAAAACATGAGGCACTTCCGGATTGGATTTTTCTCAGGCTTTCGCCTGCAATATCAGTTCTGTTATACTCACAGACAATATTTTTACAGATTTGGAAACGTTAGAGTGTTTTCTATCCTAAGCTGTCAATTATATGCATATTCTAGCATCTTGTCCTGACAAAATATCCCGTTTACTACAGGAACGTTATTTTTCCAAAAATGAAAATACTGCCCCCTAGTCACAAAAGGTTATTAATGTACACTAGTGATTTTGTTTGTACCTCTTGTACCAGACATATCTTTCTCCTTGAGTTAACCATCATGTCTAAATATGTGTTTGACAATTACAAAAGCAATGCTACATATATTATGGAATGAATAAGTAAAGTAAAAAGCACAATTTACTGTCAGTTTAATATTTTATTTGTATTAATGTAAGATCATGCCAGCAGGGATTTCAATTATTCATAGTGTCAAAAAAGGATTGAATGTAATTTTATATGTAAATCAAATGTCAGGAAGTGATGAAGGCCAGTCACTTAATATAGGTGCATTTCACAGTCGCTATACACAGTATTCATATGAATTTTCAGATATGAATAATCATTATCATTATCAATCATTAATTATTTCCTTTCAAAGATGACCAATGCCCTTACATGATCTAAATTCACACCATACTGTGACTCCTTAGAGGAAAATAGAAAATAAAATGTTCATTTTTAATAAAGTCTTTCCTATACATACAGTGATTTGATAGGGCTCATATCCTTGGTAGGAGGGAAACCAAGGCAGGAAAGGAACAGAGTCACAATGCCTCTCTATATCCTCAGCAGCTCCATCTAGAGGAGGGGAGAGGATACGGAGAGAGAAGAGAGGAGAGAAGAGGAGAGAGTAGAGAAGAGGAGAGAGGAGACGAGCGATTAGAGAAGCAAGGAGAGGGGAGAGGATAGAGAAAAGAGCAGAGAGGGGAGAGGAAAAAGGAGAAAGGAGAGAGTAGAGAAGAGGAGAGATGAGAGAAGCAAGGAGAGAGGGGGGAGAGGAGAGGAGAGGAGAGAGAAGACAAGCGAGGGGAGAGGAGAGATCATGAGTCTAACCTGGGAACATGTGATTGTTATTTTTTTTTACAGTTCATCTGTCAACATGTATTTTTTGGATGCAGACATCCTCTGGCAGACCCGGGCTGTACAAGTTATTAAGGCATGTACGGACAGTACTTAGCCAAACCAATGGGGGTTTGGACCAGAAAGTGCTCAAGCCCCAAAACCAGGGTCCTCTCTCTCTTCTCTCTCCTCTCTGCCTGTCATTGTACATTTGGCTGTGGATAGGAAACCTGAGAGGGTAGATTTGGTTTGACTCCTCTAACACAGGAGTCTCAGATTACTGGATGCTAACCTACTCTTGTGGTCTAACTCAAACCCAAAGGATACACTTTTCATCTGTGTCTGTGTGGATTACTTACTCACCAGCTCTGGTAATGTACTGTCGTACAACTATGGTACTGTTCCATAGCCTCTTCAACAGAAACAACTTGCATTCCCATCACAATAATGTGTATAGAATGTTCCACCATTTGTACTAGAGTGAACTGAAAATGTTAAACACTCACCTGTAGAACAGTGTCAGTGCAAGGAACAGATCCAGAATCCATAGGTATCCACTGGTATATATTGCTAGAATTGAAATGGTCTGTAGCACTGCAAGCTGCCTCAGAACAGTAAAGCTGCTAATCAAGCAGGACAGGCAGCTGACTCCTTGGTATTATACCCCACTGTTACCCCTGTAGGGTTCCACTAATAGTAGTCTGAGACAATCTGGCTGAATACAGTATGTCAGCATGCCTGTAGGGAGTATTATTCAGCTATGTAAATCAAATCGATCACATTTGTGAATACTTTGCTCAGGTATCAACATGGTCACGTTAGAATGTCAAAATAGTACATTGTGGTTATATGATACCTATGCTGAATATATAGTTATATCACCTATGCTGAATATATTAGTTATATCACCTATACTGAATATATAGTTATATCACCTATACTGAATATATCAGTTATATCACCTATACTGAATATATTAGTTATATCACCTATACTGAATATATAGTTATATCACCTATACTGAATATATTAGTTATATCACCTACACTGAATATATAGTTATATCACCAATACTGAATATATTAGTTATATCACCTATACTGAATATATCAGTTATATCACCTATACTGAATATATTAGTTATATCACCTATACTGAATATATAGTTATATCACCTATGCTGAATATATTAGTTATATCACCTATACTGAATATATAGTTATATCACCTATACTGAATATATTAGTTATATCACCTATACTGAATATATAGTTATATCACCTATACTGAATATATAGTTATATCACCTATACTGAATATATTAGTTATATCACCTATACTGAATATATAGTTATATCACCTATACTGAATATATAGTTATATCACCTATACTGAATATATAGTTAAATCACCTATGCTGAATATATAGTTATATCACCTATACTGAATATATTAGTTATATCACCTATGCTGAATATATAGTTATATCACCTATACTGAATATATAGTTATATCACCTATACTGAATATATTAGTTATATCACCTATGCTGAATATATTAGTTATATCACCTATACTGAATATATAGTTATATCACCTATACTGAATATATAGTTATATCACCAATACTGAATATATTAGTTATATCACCTATACTGAATATATAGTTATATCACCTATGCTGAATATATTAGTTATATCACCTATACTGAATATATAGTTATATCACCTATACTGAATATATAGTTATATCACCTATGCTGAATATATTAGTTATATCACCTATACTGAATATATAGTTATATCACCTATGCTGAAAATATAGTTATATCACCTATACTGAATATATTAGTTATATCACCTATACTGAATATATAGTTATATCACCTATACTGAATATATAGTTATATCACCTATACTGAATATATTAGTTATATCACCTATACTGAATATATAGTTATATCACCTATACTGAATATATAGTTATATCACCTATGCTGAAAATATAGTTATATCACCTATACTGAATATATTAGTTATATCACCTATACTGAATATATAGTTATATCACCTATACTGAATATATAGTTATATCACCTATACTGAATATATTAGTTATATCACCTATACTGAATATATAGTTATATCACCTATACTGAATATATAGTTATATCACCTATGCTGAAAATATAGTTATATCACCTATACTGAATATATTAGTTATATCACCTATACTGAATATATAGTTATATCACCTATACTGAATATATTAGTTATATCACCTATACTGAATATATTAGTTATATCACCTATACTGAATATATAGTTATATCACCTATACTGAATATATTAGTTATATCACCTATACTGAATATATTAGTTATATCACCTATACTGAATATATAGATATATAACCTATACTGAATATATTAGTTATATCACCTATACTGAATATATAGTTATATCACCTATACTGAATATATAGTTATATCACCTATACTGAATATATTAGTTATATCACCTATACTGAATATATAGTTATATCCCCTATACTGAATATATAGTTATATCACCTATACTGAATATATTAGTTATATCACCTATACTGAATATATTAGTTATATCACCTATACTGAATACATTAGTTATATCACCTATACTGAATATATTAGTTATATCACCTATGCTGAATATATAGTTATATCACCTATACTGAATATATTAGTTATATCACCTATACTGAATATATTAGTTATATCACCTATACTGAATATATAGTTATATCACCTATGCTGAATATATAGTTATATCACCTATACTGAATATATAGTTATATCACCTATGCTGAATATATTAGTTATATCACCTATACTGAATACATTAGTTATATCACCTATACTGAATATATCAGTTATATCACCTATACTGAATATATAGTTATATCACCTATGCTGAATATATAGTTATATCACCTATGCTGAATATATAGTTATATCACCTATGCTGAATATATAGTTATATCACCTATACTGAATATATAGTTATATCACCTATGCTGAATATATTAGTTATATCACCTATGCTGAATATATAGTTATATCACCTATACTGAATATATAGTTATATCACCTATACTGAATATATTAGTTATATCACCTATACTGAATATATAGTTATATCACCTATGCTGAATATATAGATATATCACCTATACTGAATATATTAGTTATATCACCTATACTGAATATATAGTTATATCACCTATACTGAATATATAGTTATATCACCTATACTGAATATATAGTTATATCACCTATACTGAATATATAGTTATATCACCTATACTGAATATATTAGTTATATCACCTATACTGAATATATAGTTATATCACCTATACTGAATATATAGTTATATCACCTATGCTGAATATATTAGTTATATCACCTATACTGAATATATAGTTATATCACCTATGCTGAATATATTAGTTATATCACCTACACTGAATATATTAGTTATATCACCTATACTGAATATATAGTTATATCACCTATACTGAATATATAGTTATATCACCTATGCTGAATATATTAGTTATATCACCTATACTGAATATATAGTTATATCACCTTTGCTGAATATATTAGTTATATCACCTATACTGAATATATAGTTATATCACCTATACTGAATATATTAGTTATATCACCTATACTGAATATATAGTTATATCACCTATACTGAATATATAGTTATATCACCTATACTGAATATATTAGTTATATCACCTATACTGAATATATAGTTATATCACCTATACTGAATATATTAGTTATATCACCTATTCTGAATATATAGTTATATCACCTATACTGAATATATTAGTTATATCACCTATACTGAATATATAGTTATATCACCTATACTGAATATATTAGTTATATCACCTATACTGAATATATAGTTATATCACCTATACTGAATATATAGTTATATCACCTATACTGAATATATTAGTTATATCACCTATACTGAATATATAGTTATATCACCTATGCTGAATATATTAGTTATATCACCTATACTGAATATATAGTTATATCACCTATACTGAATATATTAGTTATATCACCTATACTGAATATATAGTTATATCACCTATACTGAATATATTAGTTATATCACCAATACTGAATATATAGTTATATCACCAATACTGAATATATTAGTTATATCACCTATACTGAATATGTAGTTATATCACCTATGCTGAATATATTAGTTATATCACCTATACTGAATATATCAGTTATATCACCTATACTGAATACATAGTTATATCACCTACACTGAATATATTAGTTATATCACCTACACTGAATATATAGTTATATCACCTATACTGAATATATAGTTATATCACCTATACTGAATATATTAGTTATATCACCTATACTGAATATATAGTTATATCACCTATGCTGAATATATAGTTATATCACCTATACTGAATATATTAGTTATATCACCTATACTGAATATATAGTTATATCACCTATACTGAATATATTAGTTATATCACCTATACTGAATATATAGTTATATCACCTATACTGAATATATAGTTATATCACCTATACTGAATATATAGTTATATCACCTATACTGAATATATTAGTTATATCACCTATACTGAATATATAGTTATATCACCTATACTGAATATATAGTTATATCACCAATACTGAATATATTAGTTATATCACCTATACTGAATATATTAGTTATATCACCTATACTGAATATATAGTTATATCACCTATACTGAATATATTAGTTATATCACCTATACTGAATATATTAGTTATATCACCTATACTGAATATATAGTTATATCACCTATACTGAATATATAGTTATATCACCTATACTGAATATATTAGTTATATCACCTATACTGAATATATAGTTATATCACCTATACTGAATATATTAGTTATATCACCTATACTGAATATATAGTTATATCACCTATACTGAATATATTAGTTATATCACCTATGCTGAATATATAGTTATATCACCAATACTGAATATATTAGTTATATCACCTATACTGAATATATTAGTTATATCACCTATACTGAATATATAGTTATATCACCTATACTGAATATATAGTTATATCACCTATACTGAATATATTAGTTATATCACCTATGCTGAATATATAGTTATATCACCAATACTGAATATATTAGTTATATCACCTATACTGAATATATTAGTTATATCACCTATACTGAATATATAGTTATATCACCTATGCTGAATATATAGTTATATCACCTATGCTGAATATATTAGTTATATCACCTATACTGAATATATAGTTATATCACCTATACTGAATATATTAGTTATATCACCTATACTGAATATATAGTTATATAACCTATACTGAATATATAGTTATATCACCTATACTGAATATATAGTTATATCACCTATACTGAATATATAGTTATATCACCTATACTGAATATATTAGTTATATCACCTATACTGAATATATAGTTATATCACCTATGCTGAATATATAGTTATATCACCTATGCTGAATATATTAGTTATATCACCTATACTGAATATATAGTTATATCACCTATACTGAATATATAGTTATATCACCTATACTGAATATATTAGTTATATAACCTATACTGAATATATTAGTTATATCACCTATACTGAATATATTAGTTATATCACCTATACTGAATATATAGTTATATCACCTATACTGAATATATAGTTATATCACCTATACTGAATATATAGTTATATCACCTATACTGAATATATAGTTATATCACCTATACTGAATATATAGTTATATCACCTATACTGAATATATTAGTTATATCACCTATACTGAATATATAGTTATATCACCTATGCTGAATATATTAGTTATATCACCTACACTGAATACATTAGTTATATCACCTATACTGAATATATTAGTTATATCACCTATACTGAATATATTAGTTATATCACCTATACTGAATATATAGTTATATCACCTATACTGAATATATTAGTTATATCACCTATACTGAATATATAGTTATATCACCTATACTGAATATATTAGTTATATCACCTATACTGAATATATTAGTTATATCACCTATACTGAATATATAGTTATATCACCTATACTGAATATATTAGTTATATCACCTATACTGAATATATTAGTTATATCACCTATACTGAATATATAGATATATAACCTATACTGAATATATTAGTTATATCACCTATACTGAATATATAGTTATATCACCTATACTGAATATATAGTTATATCACCTATACTGAATATATTAGTTATATCACCTATACTGAATATATAGTTATATCCCCTATACTGAATATATAGTTATATCACCTATACTGAATATATTAGTTATATCACCTATACTGAATATATTAGTTATATCACCTATACTGAATACATTAGTTATATCACCTATACTGAATATATTAGTTATATCACCTATGCTGAATATATAGTTATATCACCTATACTGAATATATTAGTTATATCACCTATACTGAATATATTAGTTATATCACCTATACTGAATATATAGTTATATCACCTATGCTGAATATATAGTTATATCACCTATACTGAATATATAGTTATATCACCTATGCTGAATATATTAGTTATATCACCTATACTGAATACATTAGTTATATCACCTATACTGAATATATCAGTTATATCACCTATACTGAATATATAGTTATATCACCTATGCTGAATATATAGTTATATCACCTATGCTGAATATATAGTTATATCACCTATGCTGAATATATAGTTATATCACCTATACTGAATATATAGTTATATCACCTATGCTGAATATATTAGTTATATCACCTATGCTGAATATATAGTTATATCACCTATACTGAATATATAGTTATATCACCTATACTGAATATATTAGTTATATCACCTATACTGAATATATAGTTATATCACCTATGCTGAATATATAGATATATCACCTATACTGAATATATTAGTTATATCACCTATACTGAATATATAGTTATATCACCTATACTGAATATATAGTTATATCACCTATACTGAATATATAGTTATATCACCTATACTGAATATATAGTTATATCACCTATACTGAATATATTAGTTATATCACCTATACTGAATATATAGTTATATCACCTATACTGAATATATAGTTATATCACCTATGCTGAATATATTAGTTATATCACCTATACTGAATATATAGTTATATCACCTATGCTGAATATATTAGTTATATCACCTACACTGAATATATTAGTTATATCACCTATACTGAATATATAGTTATATCACCTATACTGAATATATAGTTATATCACCTATGCTGAATATATTAGTTATATCACCTATACTGAATATATAGTTATATCACCTTTGCTGAATATATTAGTTATATCACCTATACTGAATATATAGTTATATCACCTATACTGAATATATTAGTTATATCACCTATACTGAATATATAGTTATATCACCTATACTGAATATATAGTTATATCACCTATACTGAATATATTAGTTATATCACCTATACTGAATATATAGTTATATCACCTATACTGAATATATAGTTATATCACCTATGCTGAATATATTAGTTATATCACCTATACTGAATATATAGTTATATCACCTATGCTGAATATATTAGTTATATCACCTACACTGAATATATTAGTTATATCACCTATACTGAATATATAGTTATATCACCTATACTGAATATATAGTTATATCACCTATGCTGAATATATTAGTTATATCACCTATACTGAATATATAGTTATATCACCTTTGCTGAATATATTAGTTATATCACCTATACTGAATATATAGTTATATCACCTATACTGAATATATTAGTTATATCACCTATACTGAATATATAGTTATATCACCTATACTGAATATATAGTTATATCACCTATACTGAATATATTAGTTATATCACCTATACTGAATATATAGTTATATCACCTATACTGAATATATTAGTTATATCACCTATACTGAATATATAGTTATATCACCTATACTGAATATATTAGTTATATCACCTATACTGAATATATAGTTATATCACCTATACTGAATATATTAGTTATATCACCTATACTGAATATATAGTTATATCACCTATGCTGAATATATTAGTTATATCACCTATACTGAATATATAGTTATATCACCTATACTGAATATATTAGTTATATCACCTATACTGAATATATAGTTATATCACCTATACTGAATATATTAGTTATATCACCAATACTGAATATATAGTTATATCACCAATACTGAATATATTAGTTATATCACCTATACTGAATATGTAGTTATATCACCTATGCTGAATATATTAGTTATATCACCTATACTGAATATATCAGTTATATCACCTATACTGAATACATAGTTATATCACCTACACTGAATATATTAGTTATATCACCTACACTGAATATATAGTTATATCACCTATACTGAATATATAGTTATATCACCTATACTGAATATATTAGTTATATCACCTATACTGAATATATAGTTATATCACCTATGCTGAATATATAGTTATATCACCTATACTGAATATATTAGTTATATCACCTATACTGAATATATAGTTATATCACCTATACTGAATATATTAGTTATATCACCTATACTGAATATATAGTTATATCACCTATACTGAATATATAGTTATATCACCTATACTGAATATATTAGTTATATCACCTATACTGAATATATAGTTATATCACCTATACTGAATATATAGTTATATCACCAATACTGAATATATTAGTTATATCACCTATACTGAATATATTAGTTATATCACCTATACTGAATATATAGTTATATCACCTATACTGAATATATTAGTTATATCACCTATACTGAATATATTAGTTATATCACCTATACTGAATATATAGTTATATCACCTATACTGAATATATAGTTATATCACCTATACTGAATATATTAGTTATATCACCTATACTGAATATATAGTTATATCACCTATACTGAATATATTAGTTATATCACCTATACTGAATATATAGTTATATCACCTATACTGAATATATTAGTTATATCACCTATGCTGAATATATAGTTATATCACCAATACTGAATATATTAGTTATATCACCTATACTGAATATATTAGTTATATCACCTATACTGAATATATAGTTATATCACCTATACTGAATATATAGTTATATCACCTATACTGAATATATTAGTTATATCACCTATGCTGAATATATAGTTATATCACCAATACTGAATATATTAGTTATATCACCTATACTGAATATATTAGTTATATCACCTATACTGAATATATAGTTATATCACCTATGCTGAATATATAGTTATATCACCTATGCTGAATATATTAGTTATATCACCTATACTGAATATATAGTTATATCACCTATACTGAATATATTAGTTATATCACCTATACTGAATATATAGTTATATAACCTATACTGAATATATAGTTATATCACCTATACTGAATATATAGTTATATCACCTATACTGAATATATAGTTATATCACCTATACTGAATATATTAGTTATATCACCTATACTGAATATATAGTTATATCACCTATGCTGAATATATAGTTATATCACCTATGCTGAATATATTAGTTATATCACCTATACTGAATATATAGTTATATCACCTATACTGAATATATAGTTATATCACCTATACTGAATATATTAGTTATATAACCTATACTGAATATATTAGTTATATCACCTATACTGAATATATTAGTTATATCACCTATACTGAATATATAGTTATATCACCTATACTGAATATATAGTTATATCACCTATACTGAATATATAGTTATATCACCTATACTGAATATATAGTTATATCACCTATACTGAATATATAGTTATATCACCTATACTGAATATATTAGTTATATCACCTATACTGAATATATAGTTATATCACCTATGCTGAATATATTAGTTATATCACCTACACTGAATACATTAGTTATATCACCTATACTGAATATATTAGTTATATCACCTATACTGAATATATTAGTTATATCACCTATACTGAATATATAGTTATATCACCTATACTGAATATATAGTTATATCACCTATGCTGAATATATTAGTTATATCACCTATACTGAATATATCAGTTATATCACCTATACTGAATACATAGTTATATCACCTACACTGAATATATTAGTTATATCACCTACACTGAATATATAGTTATATCACCTACACTGAATATATAGTTATATCACCTATGCTGAATATATTAGTTATATCACCTATACTGAATATATAGTTATATCACCTATGCTGAATATATTAGTTATATCACCTATACTGAATATATAGTTATATCACCTATACTGAATATATTAGTTATATCACCTATACTGAATATATAGTTATATCACCTATACTGAATATATAGTTATATCACCTATACTGAATATATTAGTTATATCACCTATACTGAATATATAGTTATATCACCTATACTGAATATATAGTTATATCACCTATACTGAATATATAGTTATATCACCTATGCTGAATATATAGTTATATCACCTATACTGAATATATTAGTTATATCACCTATGCTGAATATATAGTTATATCACCTATACTGAATATATAGTTATATCACCTATACTGAATATATTAGTTATATCACCTATGCTGAATATATTAGTTATATCACCTATACTGAATATATAGTTATATCACCTATACTGAATATATAGTTATATCACCAATACTGAATATATTAGTTATATCACCTATACTGAATATATAGTTATATCACCTATACTGAATATATTAGTTATATCACCTATGCTGAATATATAGTTATATCACCTATACTGAATATATTAGTTATATCACCTATGCTGAATATATTAGTTATATCACCTATACTGAATATATAGTTATATCACCTATGCTGAATATATTAGTTATATCACCTATACTGAATATATAGTTATATCACCTATACTGAATATATAGTTATATCACCTATGCTGATTATATTAGTTATATCACCTATACTGAATATATAGTTATATCACCTATGCTGAAAATATAGTTATATCACCTATACTGAATATATTAGTTATATCACCTATACTGAATATATAGTTATATCACCTATACTGAATATATAGTTATATCACCTATACTGAATATATTAGTTATATCACCTATACTGAATATATAGTTATATCACCTATACTGAATATATAGTTATATCACCTATGCTGAAAATATAGTTATATCACCTATACTGAATATATTAGTTATATCACCTATACTGAATATATAGTTATATCACCTATACTGAATATATAGTTATATCACCTATACTGAATATATTAGTTATATCACCTATACTGAATATATAGTTATATCACCTATACTGAATATATAGTTATATCACCTATGCTGAAAATATAGTTATATCACCTATACTGAATATATTAGTTATATCACCTATACTGAATATATAGTTATATCACCTATACTGAATATATTAGTTATATCACCTATACTGAATATATTAGTTATATCACCTATACTGAATATATAGTTATATCACCTATACTGAATATATTAGTTATATCACCTATACTGAATATATTAGTTATATCACCTATACTGAATATATAGATATATAACCTATACTGAATATATTAGTTATATCACCTATACTGAATATATAGTTATATCACCTATACTGAATATATAGTTATATCACCTATACTGAATATATTAGTTATATCACCTATACTGAATATATAGTTATATCCCCTATACTGAATATATAGTTATATCACCTATACTGAATATATTAGTTATATCACCTATACTGAATATATTAGTTATATCACCTATACTGAATATATAGTTATATCACCTATGCTGAATATATAGTTATATCACCTATACTGAATATATAGTTATATCACCTATGCTGAATATATTAGTTATATCACCTATACTGAATACATTAGTTATATCACCTATACTGAATATATCAGTTATATCACCTATACTGAATATATAGTTATATCACCTATGCTGAATATATAGTTATATCACCTATGCTGAATATATAGTTATATCACCTATGCTGAATATATAGTTATATCACCTATACTGAATATATAGTTATATCACCTATGCTGAATATATTAGTTATATCACCTATGCTGATTATATAGTTATATCACCTATACTGAATATATAGTTATATCACCTATACTGAATATATTAGTTATATCACCTATACTGAATATATAGTTATATCACCTATGCTGAATATATAGATATATCACCTATACTGAATATATTAGTTATATCACCTATACTGAATATATAGTTATATCACCTATACTGAATATATAGTTATATCACCTATACTGAATATATAGTTATATCACCTATACTGAATATATAGTTATATCACCTATACTGAATATATTAGTTATATCACCTATACTGAATATATAGTTATATCACCTATACTGAATATATAGTTATATCACCTATGCTGAATATATTAGTTATATCACCTATACTGAATATATAGTTATATCACCTATGCTGAATATATTAGTTATGTCACCTACACTGAATATATTAGTTATATCACCTATACTGAATATATAGTTATATCACCTATACTGAATATATAGTTATATCACCTATGCTGAATATATTAGTTATATCACCTATACTGAATATATAGTTATATCACCTATACTGAATATATAGTTATATCACCTATACTGAATATATTAGTTATATAACCTATACTGAATATATAGTTATATCACCTATACTGAATATATAGTTATATCACCTATACTGAATATATAGTTATATCACCTATACTGAATATATAGTTATATCACCTATACTGAATATATAGTTATATCACCTATACTGAATATATAGTTATATCACGTATACTGAATATATAGTTATATCACCTATACTGAATATATAGTTATATCACCTATACTGAATATATTAGTTATATCACCTATACTGAATATATAGTTATATCACCTATGCTGAATATATTAGTTATATCACCTACACTGAATACATTAGTTATATCACCTATACTGAATATATTAGTTATATCACCTATACTGAATATATTAGTTATATCACCTATACTGAATACATAGTTATATCCCCTATGCTGAATATATAGTTATATCACCTATACTGAATATATTAGTTATATCACCTATACTGAATATATAGTTATATCACCTATACTGAATATATAGTTATATCACCTATACTGAATATATAGTTATATCCCCTATGCTGAATATATAGTTATATCACCTATACTGAATATATTAGTTATATCACCTATACTGAATATATAGTTATATCACCTATACTGAATATATAGTTATATCACCTATACTGAATATATAGTTATATCCCCTATGCTGAATATATAGTTATATCACCTATACTGAATATATTAGTTATATCACCTATACTGAATATATCAGTTATATCACCTATACTGAATACATTAGTTATATCACCTATACTGAATATATAGTTATATCACCTATACTGAATATATAGTTATATCACCTATACTGAATATATAGTTATATCACCTATACTGAATATATAGTTATATCACCTATTCTGAATATATCAGTTATATCACCTATACTGAATATATAGTTATATCACCTATACTGAATATATTAGTTATATCACCTATACTGAATACATTAGTTATATCACCTATACTGAATATATTAGTTATATCACCTATACTGAATATATAGTTATATCACCTATACTGAATATATTAGTTATATCACCTATACTGAATATATTAGTTATATCACCTATACTGAATATATTAGTTATATCACCTATACTGAATATATAGTTATATCACCTATACTGAATATATAGTTATATCACCTATACTGAATATATAGTTATATCACCTATTCTGAATATATCAGTTATATCACCTATACTGAATATATTAGTTATATAACCTATACTGAATATATTAGTTATATCACCTATACTGAATATATAGTTATATCACCTATACTGAATATATAGTTATATCACCTATACTGAATATATAGTTATATCACCTATGCTGAATATATTAGTTATATCACCTATGCTGAATATATAGTTATATCACCTATACTGAATATACTAGTTATATCACCTATACTGAATATATAGTTATATCACCTATACTGAATATATAGTTATATCACCTATACTGAATATATAGTTATATCACCTATACTGAATATATTAGTTATATCACCTATACTGAATATATTAGTTATATCACCTATACTGAATATATTAGTTATATCACCTATACTGAATATATAGTTATATCACCTATACTGAATATATAGTTATATCACCTATACTGAATATATAGTTATATCACCTATACTGAATATATTAGTTATATCACCTATACTGAATATATAGTTATATCACCTAAACTGAATATATTAGTTATATCACCTATACTGAATATATCAGTTATATCACCTATACTGAATATATAGTTATATCACCTATACTGAATACATAGTTATATCCCCTATGCTGAATATATAGTTATATCACCTATACTGAATATATTAGATATATCACCTATACTGAATATATTAGTTATATCACCTATACTGAATATATAGATATATAACCTATACTGAATATATTAGCTATATCACCTATGCTGAATATATTAGCTATATCACCTATACTGAATATATTAGTTATATCACCTATGCTGAAAATATTAGTTATATCACCTATACTGAATATATAGTTATATCACCTATGCTGAAAATATAGTTATATCACCTATACTGAATATATAGTTATATCACCTATACTGAATACATAGTTATATCACCTATACTGAATATATAGTTATATCACCTATACTGAATATATTAGTTATATCACCTATACTGAATATATAGTTATATCACCTATGCTGAAAATATAGTTATATCACCTATACTGAATATATAGTTATATCACCTATGCTGAATATATTAGTTATATCACCTATGCTGAAAATATGACTTATATGATGTACTACTTACAGTATATGTCTGCAGGTATATAGACAATCATCCTGATTCAATGATGTAATGTACAGTAAATCTTCCTGTGCAGTGTAGCATCCCTCTCCACTCCTCCTTATGATGGCCCTGTGATTAACCGATCATTCTGACATCCCCAGCAGACACACAGTGGGACAGGCTGAAGTACAAAGCCCCTCTTATTACAGCAAACCCCTCTGAATAGCCAACGATGTGGATATGGTAATGATTCAATACCTGTTCCTTCACAGAGACCAGACGGACGCACACAGACACACAGACACACACACACACACACACACACACACACACACACACACACACACACACACACACACACACACACACACACACACACACACACACACACACACACACACACACACACACACACACACACACACACACACACACACTTATCTCTCTCCCATTCCCCTTATCCAGCTGAATATGATGACTGGCTTTGAGAGTGACCTCCAGCAAAGGACAGGCCCTTGTTCTGCTCTCAGCACCCTCCCCCTCTCTTTCTTCCTCCCACCAAATGAATTTAAAAGAGTGTGACCTTGCTGTGGGTGTGGGAGAGAGATGAGCTACATCTTGTAACCGGCTGAAGAGACCATTTGAAACCTGGTTAGTTAGACTTTGAAAGGGCCGCGATCGCAGAGGAGATAAATGGAGGGGGTGTGAGGGGGCTTTTATTCTGAAAATTAAAATGCTGCCTGATGGAAATATGTGGGCGGTGGTGGTGAGCATATCTCACCTCAGGATGCTTATCAGTGAGCACACCTGTAACAAAGACATGGAGGGGGGGGGAGTCCTCCCTGAATCCATTCATGTCTGTTGGTAAACCTGGACCTCTGCATTCCCCAGCCCTACATGGCTGTATGGTGGGTGTGGGTCATCTATCAACTTTAGGGGTTTTTCTAAACAACATTCTCTCAATAACAGGATTTTAATTAATTAATTCCATGGTTACAGAAATCCCCCTCTTTCAAACAGACACTGTCTCCAAACACGCACAAATGAGCAAACAAGCTGTTTCTTTCTGCAGCTCGCTCCACCATTCCACTCCACTCTACTCTGCACTCTGTTAGAAGGAACCCATCCAAACAAAAGCTGGCATCTCCCGTTGGTCTGCACAAATGTTTGTCTAATGTAAAACCGCCGTATAGGAGAATCTAATTAGGGGTTTCAAGCTGCATGCAGCCGGCTGAAAAATCTCAACCAACTGTCATCAAATTGAGATCGTTTTCAATCAGTGCGGAGAGAAGAAAAGAAAAGACAGAGTTTGCATTCCAAATGGCACCCTATTCCCTTTATAGTGCACTACCCATAGGCTCTGGTCACTAAATAGGAAATAGGGTGCCATTTGGGACTTAGCCATAGTCTGCTGGAGACTGGCTGCCTGAAGACTCCACTACCAGCAGCCAGCCAGAGAGAGAGATCCGAGCTGGGCCAATTAGCAGCCAAGGTGAAGCCACTCATTGTCGTCAAAGAGGCTACACTAGCCATGCATGTCAGAACCTCATACACTCCCCTCCCCGGCTTTAAGAGTATCCTGTGTCCCGTTCCTAATTAGGGTCGGAATGCAGTGCACTGCAGCATAGCGACGGTGGCTAGCTACCACAATAATGCCTTCTATGACACATGAAGAAAAAGAGACGAGGCTGAAGGGAAGAAAAGTGGAAGGGACGGTGGCTAAAGTCTGCACACACTGCGCACAGCACAGGCTCCATGGTTAAGGCTTGGCTAGAGCTAGCTAGTAAGGGCTCTGCACACAGCACAGGATCCATGGTTAATGCTTAGTTAGAGCTAGCTAGTAGGACTTTCTGGTTAGGTGGAACGCATGGGGTTTGAAACCCAAAGAAAGGAACGGTCAGTCTGACCCCAGTGTGAGGTCAGTGTCAGACTCATTAAAGACTTAGCTGGAGAGAGAGCAGGGGGGGGGGGGGGGGGGGGGGGGGCTGTGGCTAACAGCCAGGGCCAACCGCACAGGATTAAGGTGAGGTGTGCCACAGAAACAGATTAGACCCCCAGACCTACAGCAATAGGAGGAATAGCACTTGAAAGACAGGGGCAAACACAGGGCAAGCAGAGGAGAGAGAGAAGAGAGGGAAGCAGAGCAGAGCATTTTCAGAAACTAACAGCTATCCTGGAGTAGACTCGTCGGGCGGTTAATGGTTAGGTGGGGGAACTGAGGGGAAGAAAGAATAGAAGAATGCAGGCAGTGGGTTTTTTGTTCAATCTTAAAGCCAAGATTTGCCTTGCAGAAACAACAACAACAATAGCAGGGCAGGTTATCCTCTAGAAGTCACACAATGAGCTCAAGGGTTCCTCATAACATCTCATTATAGTTAATGAGTGCAGTGTGTTGACAATGTGTATCTCTATAGAGCTAGCAGTGTTTACCCTTCTCCGCTCAATGGAGATCACTCAGCACACCCTGAAACAAAGAGAGGCTTGTTTAGCCATGGGCTGCATCTCTTCCCCATGGTGGATCACAGGCTAGATCCATCTAGTAGCCTGGAAAACCATGGGCCTCTTAGTGATATGGCTCAGTTCCTCCCATTTAGCCTGCCAACATACCTACCAACGCATCCCCAAATAGGCTACAGTGCGTTACAAATGGTAGAACTATCCAAATGGATCTAAATGGTTCAAAAGTTTTATAGCAATAAAATCATTGAAATTGCTCTACTTATCATTCATTATACAAAGCTCTGTTATTTGTAATAAAAATAAAATGATCCCTGTATTTACATATACCACTTCCTATCGGTAATGCTGACACCTTTTCAAGTGTTGTTATATAGCTTAGGTCTGTAACCGTTTAACCAGTCTGTCTTTATAGGCTAGGTGCAGGTGAACCCAATCAGTCATAGTAGCTAACACTTCTAGAGCACAGGCTCTTCACAGTCCACACCTGTATGTTCTGGGAAATCATGGACACACTCAGAGACAATTGGGAAAACATGTAACTCAATCGACATGCTCTTTCTGCTGCATCTGGCCATCATCTGGCCATCATCTGGCCATCATCTGGCCATCATCTGGACATCATCTGGACACCATCTGGCCATCATCTGGCCATCATCTGGCCATCATCTGGACATCATCTGGCCGTCATCTGGCCATCATCTGGCCATTATCTGGACATCATCTGGACACCATCTGGCCATCATCTGGACATCGTCTGGCCATCATCTGGCCATTATCTGGACATCATCTAGCCATCAACTGGCCATCAACAGGCATTCAACTGGCCATTATCTGGCCATCATCTGGACATGATCTGGCCATCATCTTGCCCTCATCTGGACATGATCTGGACATGATCTGAAAATTATCTGGCCATCATCTGGTTATCATATGGCTATCATCTGGCCATCATCTGGCCATCATCTGGACATTATCTGACTGTCATCTGGATATCATCTGGACATCATCTGGCCATCATCTGGCCGTCATCTGGCCATCATCTGGCCATTATCTGGACATCATCTGGACACCATCTGGCCATCATCTGGACATCGTCTGGCCATCATCTGGCCATTATCTGGACATCATCTAGCCATCAACTGGCCATCAACAGGCATTCAACTGGCCATTATCTGGCCATCATCTGGACATGATCTGGCCATCATCTTGCCCTCATCTGGACATGATCTGGACATGATCTGAAAATTATCTGGCCATCATCTGGTTATCATATGGCTATCATCTGGCCATCATCTGGCCATCATCTGGACATTATCTGACTGTCATCTGGATATCATCTGGACATCATCTGGCCATCATCTGGCCATCATCTGGCCATCATCTGGACATGATCTGGCCATCATCTTGCCCTCACCTGGACATGATCTGGACATCATCTGGACATTATCTGGCCATCATCTGGCTATCATATGGCTATCATCTGGCTATCATCTGGACATGATCTGGCCATCATCTTGCCCTCACCTGGACATGATCTGGACATAATTTGGACATTATCTGGCCATCATCTGGCCATCATCTGGCTATCATATGGCTATCATCTGGCCATCATCTGGCCATCATCTGGCCATCATCTGGCTATCATCTGGCCATCATCTGGCCATCATCTGGACATTATCTGGACATTATCTGGACATCATCTGGACATCATCTGGACATCATCTGGACATTATCTGGACATCATCTGGCTATCATTTGGCCATCATCTGGACATCATCTGGCCATTATCTGGCTATCATCTGGACATCATCTGGCCATCATCTGGACATCATCTGGACATCATCTGGCCATTATCTGTTTGTTTCTTTGTTTTCACTTTATGTTTGTCTGTTTAATTCTCTAAACCTAGCTATTACTTTACTGCAATTCAAAACACATACAGTTTTTACAAAAATATCTGCTTTTTTTGTAGTTCGAAATATTTTCATAATTTACACAAGATTCATCAGAGGTTTTGAAATGTCACTCAAAGCCCAAGATGACTATATCCCTAACTATCATATCACCATCAGTGTAACAGCTCGATAAAACACATCACTGACTCCAGAAATAATGACAACCATAAGAGATTATAGAGAGCACCAATATTATAACAGCATGGTTCTGCACCATATCCTCTCATCTCAATCAGTATGTGAGGCAGCATGGCAGTATGGCAGCATGGAGTGGTGTAGCTAGCACAGCCTACTAGGGGTGCTGTACTAGTGATTGAGTCCTGTACTGAGAGAGACAGAGCGAGAGAGAGAGATCTGATATCTAGTGAGGTAGGTATGTATGGCACCGCTGAGCCCTCTGTGCACGCAGGGCATGAAATACGGAGCCGTGAAATAACATTTTATTTACAAAGGGCCCACTGGGCACAACGATGGCATGCCAGGGCTGCCTGCTGCCAATACTGAGCTACTGAGCCCTCACTTATAATTCACTTGAGTGCATTACCACATTACACAACCTGCAATCCAGAATGGGACGGGGAGGGATGGAGAGAAGGAGAGGGAAATAGCTAGTCATGCTGGGTTATTAGAAGTTGATAGTTGATGGTTGGAGAGACCTGTAGGACAGAGCAGACAGGATCTACTGATAGCTACAGTAGGAGGGCTATAGCCTCAGTTCGACCATGGTATATAAGGGGAGGGTTAGAGAGGGGTAATGCTGAGAACATCATACATTACCTTTGATGAAAACCATTTTGAAGGGTCAGCCATTTCAAGCCTTCACCCCCCCCCCTCTCTCTCTCTCTCTCCCCCATACACACTATCTCTATCTCTCTTTCTCAATCTTAATCCCTCTTTCTTTCTCTCTCTTTCTCTCTCTCGCTCTCATTGTCTGCAGCAATACCAACATTGTTCCCCCGTCTGTCCGTCCGTCAGGTCCGTCAGGGAGGAGCAGGACCGTATTCAGGGAGGAATGTGAGGCATGCAGACCACAATGCCCATCCACTCCTCTTAAATCAATGGTGACATTAGCCAGGCCCTCGCTGGATCAAAATCAATGGTGCCTTTAGCCAGGCCCTCGCTACATCAAAATCAATGGTGACTTTAGCCAGGCCCTCGCTGGATCAAAATCAATGGCGACTTTAGCCAGGCCCTCGCTGGATAAAAATCAATGGTGACTTTAGCCATGCCCTCGCTGGATCAAAATCAATGGTGACTTTAGCCAGGCTCTCTCTGGATCAAAACCAATGGTGACTTTAGCCAGGCCCTCGCTGGATCAAAATCAATGGTGACTTTAGCCAGGCCCTCACTGCATCAAAATCAATGGTGTCTTTAGCCAGGCCCTCGTTGGATCAAAATCAATGGTGACTTTAGCCAGGCCCTCGCTGCATCAAAATCAATGGTGACTTTAGCCAGGCCCTCACTGGATCAAAATCAATGGTGACTTTAGCTAGGCTCTCGCTGGATCAAAATCAACAGTGACTTTAGCCAGGCTCTCGCTGGATCAAAATCAATGGTGACTTTAGCCAGGCCCTCACTGCATCAAAATCAATGGTGTCTTTAGCCAGGCCCTCGTTGGATCAAAATCAATGGTGACTTTAGCCAGGCCCTCGCTGCATCAAAATCAATGGTGACTTTAGCCAGGCCCTCACTGGATCAAAATCAATGGTGACTTTAGCTAGGCTCTCGCTGGATCAAAATCAACAGTGACTTTAGCCAGGCTCTCGCTGGATCAAAATCAACAGTGACTTTTGCCAGGCTCTCGCTGGATCAAAATCAATGGTGACTTTAGCCAGACCATCGTTGGATCAAAATCCAACGAGGGGAAAATATATATAATTATATGAACTGCATACCAAACATTAAATCTTGTGGAGTGACAGTGGTATATGGAAGAGTAAATCTCTCTCCATGGCCAGGCCACGTTAGAGGGAGATTGAAATGTCAGTACATAGCACAAGTCCAGAGGTATGTGTGTACATTCCAGAGCCTCCCAAATATGATTTTTGTGCTACTGACAAGTACTACTACAATGGCCAGAATATTAGTAGTCTTAAAGTAAATAAATATGCAGTATACTGTATTCATATTCTGAATACATTGAATAGACAAGTATGGAAAAATACATGATGCTTTTCAATTCATAGTCATTGTCTCTGTGGACTGACAGGTTGTCTGAATAATCTTCCGTTTCTGCACGTGTGAAGACGTCACCAACAGTTTGACCCACTGTTCATAACAGATAAAGGGTGAGAGGAATCACCTCATTTATTTACTGTTGTGAATTACCTTCCAACCATTTAACCTATCCTTGATTTGTCTGTCTAAATAGATTTAAACGTCATTATAAAAAAGTTACATCCTGCAAAATGATTTGTCAAAAAACTGATATAGAAGAGGTTCCGACTGCTATGTCATTTAAAGGACAAACACGTGCGCATCTCAGGAAAGTACCTTCTAAGGCCTTTTTATCTCCTGCCATGTTGTGCTGACCAATCTGTTAGAGAAAATACAAAGAAATGAACACATTATAATTTAGACACAGACAGGTTTTAGCAGTAATAGGAGATATGCATACATGCATTCAAATATGGCCCGACAGACACACATGCTTGCATGCATATACTGTAGGCTCTCGATACACATCCACAAAATGATAAACAAATAAAAATGAGGAATAACAGACACACTCTCTACTTCATAGAATTCCACTCAGCTATATCATAAATAAATTAGGCCAAAATGATATTTCCCTATTAGTTCATTTGCCTTTTTTCTCTCTTTTGAATAATGCATGTTTTATGAAATAGCCAGGAGAATTATAATTTCCTCTATTAACTCTACATATTTTTTTAAGCCTACATTTACATTTCTCAATTGTTCTTATATCTAATATTAAAATATCTAATCATCGAGCAGAGAGAAAAACAACAAAAGTATTTCAGTTCAAAGACCTATTAGATTGTAATCTGCTTCCCATATATCCAAAACAACAACAACAGAGAAGTAAAGCAAAGCTTTTCAACCGTGCATCCCAAAGACAATGAGTAGAAAAACACAGTAATTTTTTAAAAGGCATTTTTTACGGTAAATAAGTGTATTTTCTCCTTTAAGAACTCTCCTTCTCACGGCTTTATAATAAATATATGCAAAACTCCATTAGAGCAGAACAGCCCACAGACACCCAGCGCTCACACCCCACTCCACCACAAGAAAAAAACAAGCTACCGGCATCGCTTTCAATGAGAGCTCTGCCTTTCAAAACTGCTTTGGTGTCCTACAAAATTACCATATGTGAGGGTATTTACCACTCTACAACATTTCTGTGTGTTTCCATGAAAGTTCAGTCTGTCCCTGTGATGAACAAAATGAAATGCCTGCCTTACTTGTTGCATGCAATTAGGCCCCTGCGAAAGACAGCGAGGGCAGTTTAACATTTCATAGGGCTGTAATTATTCTTTAACTGTTAGAAAGTGCTGTCCCTCAGGAGCCAATTACTTGAAAAGCGCTCATCACACAAGATATATACAAACAAATCCTTCAAGCACAAAGTAAATGTTGAAACATTAAAAGGGATGAGAACAGGAAGCCATACCAATCAGTTTGGTGGGAGCTAATTACTAATAAGAGAAGCAGCCCCGTTGTGTTAGATAATTATGACACCGGCACCTCAAACGAGAGAGCCCCTGTGGCTGGCTGTAATATGGGTCTGATGATCAGGGAGGAGAAGGGGGAGAGAAGGGAAGAGAACTGTGAGGATGGGTTCTAGACAGGGTATCAATGGTATTACTACAGTAACTTCATAATCATCCTCAGCCATCATTTCAACCTAACGCTCTCAGTCTCTCTCTCTCTCTGTCACGATCGTTATAAGGAGTGGACCAAGATGCAGCGTGGTATGTTTCCATCCTTTATTTTGGAATAGAAAACTTTAAAAGAACAAAAGAACAAAACGAACAAATGAAACGTGAAGCTAATATAATGCTCACAGGCAACTATACATAGACAAGATCCCACAAAGCACAATGAGAAATGGCTACCTAAATAAGATCCCCAATCAGAGACAACGATAAACAGCTGCCTCTGATTGGGAACCATACTAGGCCAACATAGAAATATAATTCACCTAGATAACCCACCCTTAAATCACACCCCGACCTAACCAACATAGAGAATAAAAGCTCTCTATGGTCAGGGCGACTCTGTCTGTCTGTCTGTCTGTCTGTGATGTTGTTATTTCCATGTCTCATCGATCTCCACTAGTATTGTCTTTATGTCCTGCTGTGTTTTGCTGCTTTCTAAACGTGTGTTAATGCCTGGCTAACATCAGGCCCATCCAATGATAGTAACACTGTGAATGTTATTTATTTCTTCTCATGCAAACACTTGAGCTAAACGACTCCTACTACCCACCACTGAAGAGCTCTGTGCCACGCACAGATTGATTGAGAGTTGTGTTAGAGGAGTAACGGACCTGCTAGCTGGCTGAAGTAGTGGTATAGTAGGCCTATGGGAGATGCCTGGGAGAGGAGACAGGATCCCACAGAGTCACGATGCTCCAACCAGCCCATTCCAAATAAACACTAGGCCAGCCCCAGCTTTCCACAAACAATCATTTCACAGGAATGTCATGTTATATCCACATTCACTCCCAAAACTAGTACGTCCTGGGCCTCTCTCTCCCTCTTTTTGTTTCTTTCTCTCTCTCTCTCTCTCTCTCTCTCTCTCTCTCTCTCTCTCTCTCTCTCTCTCTCTCTCTCTCTCTCTCTCTCTCTCTCTCTCTCTCTCTCTCTCTTTCTCACTCTCACACATAAAACCCAACAACATTACTCAGCTTTGCATGTCTCCCTTGTTCCATTTGCTGAGTGCTAACAGCCATGTACCTCAGCCTGTCCTCTGTTCTACTCCCCCCACCCCCCACACTCAGGATGGGGTAATCAAAATGGCCCTGGAACTGGGAGAGCTAGCTTGAACCCATATCTGCCCGATACCTGAGAGGGCTTTTATTTTTTTATAAAGGATCAGCAATACCGCTGTGTCCTCTGTGTTTCCAACCAGACACACACACACACACACACACACACACACACACACACACACACACACACACCACAAGGCTGCTACGCCTTGTTCTATTGTCCTTGAGATTATATTGTAGCTGCATCTCCAGAGCCCCAGCCATAACCTCAAAATCCTATTTAGACAAATTAACATTGGTCTCCCGTCGCAGCGCTGCCAACCCTTTCTGATGTAATATAGGAGATGGATTGCTTTGGAAATCATTATCGGATGTACCGGCCTATCTATTGTCATGTTGCCTCGGTACAACAGAACAGACTAAATGCTGTGTGCCGCTCATATTAACAGAGGAAGTTTAGAGCTGCCCAGTTATGCCTTCATAAAATCATAAGTGGACACGAATGTGATTGATGCTGAAATAATGTGTGCTTGCGTGTGCGTGTATGTGCTTGTGTTTCCTTAGTTAAGCCTATTGCATCACTCTGGTTTTCCCACAGACACACACACACCACATACAGGAGGGTCTTTTCCCAAACACCATAACTGTTGTCTGTGTGGTTCAGTATGAGACTGACTGAGAGAGAAACAAAGCTGTCTAAACCCCATTTGGTTTAGAGGCAGCCCATATGGAAACTTACCAACTAGTGCTAATGCAGCTAATAGGATGTTCCACTCTAAATAGGAGCTCATGTTAATACCAAGATTTTCATTCATGCTGGAAATTGTAGTTTTAAATTACAGTTTAATGCTTCAGATTATTTATAAAAAGCCCCCCAAAAAACCTTCACAGCAACACAGAAATTACCACAGCAACTGAACAGAGCCCCAGCTTCTCATTGTCAGCCAATTACTATGCAATCTCTTTCTTATGACTGAATAGCTCACTGTTAGCAAATAATGAAAAGGCAATTATGGCAAAGCTGTGTTCATATTACCCTCTTCATTTTATGCGGGCTGTAATTATTGTCAATCCTAGAGGCTTACTCTACCATGTAAGAGGCAGCAGGGAAGGAGATGGAGTGGGCTGGTGCATGGCAAATTGGAAATGTCACAGCTACCTTTTTATCAGCAACACTAGACCTCTATACACACACGCACGGGGGCGCACACACACACACTTACGACGATGCGCGTACACATGCAGGAGCGCGCACACACGCATGTACATACACACGTGCAAGCAAGCGCACCAACACACACGCACACACACACACGACATACACATGCACCTGCCAAAACACTCCTGGACCCAGGGATCTACTGTAAACATATATTCACACAGAACCCCCCACCCCCCACTCACACACAAACAGACACACACCACCATCATATATTCACACTAACAAAATTGTGTGTGTTTTGCAGTCTTCACCTCAAGCTGTTGCCGTAACTGAGGTATAGCACTAACGGCTAAAAAAGAGAAGAAGATGGAGAGAAGGCGGGGAAAAAAATCACACATTGCTTTTGTTCTTTTTACCCTCCTCAAAAAAACAATGATTCCCAGAAGACTCCTGCATGGGTTTCTTTCTGTGCCAGTGTCGTCTAGAAGCAAAGTGGTGGAAATATTCCTTTTGCTGTGGTCCCTCATTAGCTGTCTCCATGCTGTTCAGTAATGGGGAGTGGCACATAAATGATTCCCTTTATAGGGTTTGATGTGCCACACTGAGCGGACCAGAGCCCAGTATGGACAAGCCCTCCCCAGATGGAGAGAACAGGAGGAGAGCTGGAAGAGAGAGAGACCGTGTGACATGCATGACAAGCGGTTCGCGGGCGCACGCTAATTCTAATGGGTGCTGGTGACCCTTAAAAACACATTTAATCAATGTTTCTCTAAGTGCCACTAGCAGAGGTACTGCACATCATTAGAGCTGCATATCAATAACTGCCATGCATAGTAACAACCACAAGGGCAGCTCTTCGCATATAATAACACTGAAGTAGCTCATCTGCTAGCTATACGTATTGCTAACGAGAAAGATTTACGATAGGGAGGGAGTACAGAGAGGAAGATCTTCTGTCGATACTGTAGCAGATGAATCAAAGTGAATAAACAATGTCATGATGGTAGCACACCTAGACAGGAAGCAGGAGCACTAACACGATGCTGACAGGAGACGATTCAAGGTCAGCCTTTCAGCCCACTAACAGCACCGTTTCAGGTGTTACACGCTAAATAAGAGTAGACGTCCGTGCATCTACCTGGCATGCAGCACGTTTAGAATCATTTTTTGAAGTTAGATATTTTCCCCACCTCACTCATTTTTTTGTCTTTCTTTTTGTCCAACAGAAGCTGCTTGCTGCTCCTTTTGTGTTTAACAAGATTTCTTGAAAGTGCACGTGAGGGAAAAGTGCATTTGTTAAGAAAAGGCGTTGCACTGCTACTCACAACGCTGCCGAGCTGCCGAATGTGCTTTTCAAATAGGTAGTGAAGGATGTCACAACCATATTACTTCCTCTAACATAATAGCATCGTCTACCAGGCTCAACACATAAGAGAAGGCAGAGAAACATCACAGGATCCGGGAAGAAAAAGCCTTCTTTTAACTTTCAAAACTCCTTAAGTTCTCTGAGCACACAGACACACAGACATCCGTGAGCCGCCAGCTTCTGTGTGCCAGCTACTTGGAAGAAGGGTGGGAGAAAAAACAATGTAGTCATTACAACTTACTTGAGTGTCATTTTGGCAGACCTCGTTACATTGCTGCTTGACTTTAGAAGGGTTACTGAAATCCCTTCTCTGTTGTCTTCTGGCCTAGTGGCTGTTAGGTATGTTTACAAGGCACACAAATAAACCAAAGATGGCAATTTATTTCACTGCACTCAGCACCTTGTTTTTGAATTCCACCAGCAAAATGTGGGAATATGGTGACAGATACAGAGATGGAATCACTCACAGACATTTTGTGTATGTTGCAGAGATGTTTTCCTCATCCTCATCTATCTTTACCGAATTTCCTCATATCACCCCAAAAATACGATGACTACCAGAGAGGCAACAATAACAACAACAACAAAAGTCTTGAAGTTTGGTATAGTGGTGCCACATACTGTGGATTTGATGCTATCATTGTCAGCCCTCGGATCGAATGGCCTGTGTGTTAAGTAAGACGTCTTTAATTCAGTTTGACATGGTGTGTATGCCAGTGAGACACACACCCTGTTCCGTACCTTGACGTTCACTCGTCAGCCACTTCTGGATGTGGCCTGGAAAATTCACCACAGAGCTAGAGAGCTAGAGAGCTAGAGAGCTAGAGAGAGAGAGAGAGAGAGAGAGAGAGAGAGAGAGAGAGAGAGAAGGGAGGAAGGAAGGAAATAATCTGCCATCCCTCAAATCGTCTGAGCTCGAAAGTAATTATTTTCTACAATAACAGGTAGAGCGAAACTGTAGAAGCCTGACAATATGTGAATAACACAAAATGACCAATTACTCTAAACACAGTGTAGACGACAGCTTTAATTTCCTGCAGCAGAGGACAGTACATAAACATGGCTTACGCTGGGTGCGTGTGAAAAGTGCTCAGTTATCAAAGCCATCCTCCAGTTATTTTTCTTTGATTAGCTGCCAGGGCTCAGATACCCTGTTTAACGTTCAAAATGAAATCATGGAGAAGGTCCTGGAGATATTGGTGTAGTAGGATAGAGAGGTAACATTAAAGGAGAAAAGGAGATTTTTACAAGGGGTTAATTCAAACACAATGTTCCACCTCAAATAAATATTTGTGTAACATTAACCAGGTGAACAATTTCAAATATGCATAAAAGATTTTCATAATTTCTTAAAATGTTCTATTTTGTCATAACGTGGACCATTTATATTATTCTAAACTAGATGTCTGTAAAAAAAATTATCTGTTACTGGAAGTTGGCACATGACAAAGCAAATGTCATCGCTGAGGGTATAACACCAAGACCAACATCCCCCAAATCCCTAAAATCCCACATTTTCCATGTAGTCAATGTTTATGTACAAGTGCTACATTTAGGAAGCCATTTTTAGGCCTGCTGCACCAGTGGGCCCAGAGGAAGAGAGGAAAGAGAAGAAAAGAGAGGAAGAGAGGAAGTAAGTCAGCGAGCCACTCTGTTTTATCTGGAAAGTGAAACCTGCGACCATGCTGCTCCTCTCCTCCATGCCCTGAAACAGGAAGTCATGTATGTCTCCATCCCCCAGTAACGTCAATACAAATCCCACCAGTACTCTAATAAACTCTGTGACATAATAAAGTGTTGTGGAGCGCCAGCGGGACAGTCTAAAGATTCCAAATATAACACAGCGCAGCACCCTGAGCAGCTGGACACTTCCCCCTTACCCCTCTGATCTTTAATAGGCACTAATCAGACCTGGGCCTGGTCCTGGAAAAAAGAGAGGGGAGAGAGAGCGAGAGAGACAGAGAGAGAGGGAAAGAGGGAAAGAGCGAAAGAGGGAGAGAGGGAGAGAGCGAGCGAGACAGAGAGAGAGAGAGAGAGAGAGAGAGAGAGAGAGAGAGAGAGAGAGAGAGAGAGAGAGAGAGAGAGAGAGAGAAAGAAAGAGAGAGAGAGAGAGAAAGAGCGAAAGAGAGAGAGAGAGAGAGAGAGAGAGAGAGAGAGAGAGTGAGTAAAAAAAGGGGAAACATGGGGCTTTACACCTGAGATAGTGAGTGGAGCGCGGCTTCCCATCTCTCAGGAATTCATAAATGAACCATCAGGGGGGAGAGAAGTCCAAACACACATGAAAGTTATATGGTTTATGCGCCCAGTAAGAGGACTCAGAGGAGGAAAACACAGAGCTGGATTACACAGCCACTCTGTGGAGCTGATCCCTGACTAGTAATTAAGCTTATAGCCTTACACACACAGACCCAGGACATACACACATACAGAACAGGTCCACACACACACACACACACACACACACACACACACACACAAGGCATACATACTTAGAGAGAAGACACACGTACACACCACAATGCCCAAAGGCCAGGGTATACAGTGAACACACACCGTACACCCACAGCCCACTTCAGAACTGTCAGATTAGGCAGGGCCCTTAATGTGTATGTGAGAGTCAGTGGAGTCTTCTAGGCTAATGAGATTGGGCTAATTGGTATCGTTACTATAATCTCCTGGGGCAGAGGACAACACGATTAAACATATACCCACTGATCACACTTAAAACCTGCCAGCACAGCTAAAGGTCATTAGTGGCTGCTCTCAGCTCTACAACACCATGTACTGGCGAAGGCAGAGCAAAACACTGCTCAACACCACTCAAGTTCATAAGGCTAAAAACATTCATTAGCTAATTCCTTCTGTAGATACATGTTGCCAGAAGAAAACATGCTTTAATGCAGTAATTACAAGAGTAAAAGTAAAACAAGCAGAAAGAACACTTTGAAACACAAACCATGGACCCGCATTGATATGAAACACGTGTCCTGGTCTAATTAAAGCATGTGTATTTGGGAGATACTAATTTGCATTTAGACCTCAAATTAGTGTAGACCCGTCACTTCTAAAAAGTTGATTTGGATGGAGTAGGAGAAGGCCACGGTGTGGTCATAGTAACACATTTAATACAGAATTATTTTGGGTACGTGCATTCAATATGCAAGATGCAAGATCCACCTGGGATGGAAGGGCATTGTACAAAATGAATAGCATGGCATTTCCACCTTTAGTTTGGTGTCAAAGGCAGCAGCTAAAAATCCCTAATGGATTAAAGGCCAAATGGCTCAAGTCTAATAAATGTTCTGGAGTCTCAAGACTATAGTCATTCTGAATGACGCAAATATGCAATTTTACAGACGTTACCTGATATGAAACTGATATAACTTTCAGTTGAACAATGAGAACATTCAGGCATCTGCTACTCTGTGATGATGTCTGGGACGAAGTGAAAAGCAGAAGCTTGAGGCAGTTCATGGTTGGATTGCCAAACGTTGAGGCCTATAATAATTATGTGTCCTGTGTAATCTGAGGCACACAGAATGATGGAAAACATGTGTTTACCTTTAAGTTATGTGTGAGTAATTAGGCAGGTTACTCATGATATTATTGTGAGCAAAGATATGTGAGAATATCCTCAAATTTTCACCAAAATAAAAACACCAATGACACTTGATTTATGTAAAAGTTGAAATTACAGGAGAGCATCTCCAGTTAGGATGATGCTCTAAATGTTTTCCATCATTTATTGTTAAGCTATACCACAGCTGAAGTTACACGTTTTACTGGCATGTCATACAGCTAATAAATATAGCTGATAACTAATGCAGTAAATATATAACAACCTCTTCAACATATGTTGAAAAAAACACTGTATCGCTCTCTCTTTTGGCCTCAAAAGAGTGAAATAGCATCATGTTGACCCCATTACAATAACAACAGCGGCTAACATTAGCCAACGTTAGCATTAGGTTAGGTCTCAATGGTAGAGGCTGCAAGCCAAGACATGTCCTTCCACAACTAGAGACAGGTGGGCCCATAAGCCTGGCCTCAGGTTACTGAGGGAGCTGGACCATGCGTCATGGCCACATAGTCTTGCATAGTCTTAAACTCTCATTCTGGGCTAACTCAGTACACTCATACTCAGCTAATACTAATAGGTTACTCAGCTCTGAAGTTCAGAGAGATCAGTATAACAGGATTTGGAGTCAGAAATAGTTGCTTTGACTTTAACTTAAATCATTATCATCAATGTCATCATGGCCATACTTCATGTCAATATACGTCAAGAGAAAATATTTCATGCAGAGTGGTTTTTCTCTAAAAATAACAGAGTACAATGGTTTTGCATGTGACAAAGCTTTGTGAAGCTAAAATATGGAAGGGAAGTTTGCCTTAGCACGGAGGGGAATCTAAGCCCAACCGCCTGCTCCCCAGATCCAGGGGATTTATTGAATATTCCAGTCAAATAAAAAAGGGAAGAGAAATCTAAGCATTTCCTGCCTGCCTGTAGCACAGCTTCTGAAGACTAGGACTATTTTTAAGTTTTAACCTAAAGCAGCGATCGGCCCGTCTGGCCCTTCCACTAAACCGCACCATTGTGAACCCAGATGTCGCCATGACAATAAAAGATCTGACTTCTAAAGGGCTTCCTGACTTATGACATCATCACTAAACCCGTCAGACAGGTGACAATGATTAAACCCAGTCAGGATACTAGACTGGGATTGAACCAAGAGGTTAACCCCTATTCACACATAGGCCTACAGGTAAAACTGTTAGAACACTTTCACATCATCTCCAAATCATCAACAACCTTCAGTGGTCAATGTTCTCATTGCCAACAACAACTTGGCCAACGAACTCTTCAGAGTTCTAATTGTCCAGGCCCTCAAAAGCATGAACTCAGAAATTACAACACCGTCCAAAACCTACTGCGTTAACACATTCATTCACTCAACAAATATCTTCCACAATCACCCTTTCATCTACCAACCTTTTCTGTATGTTGTTAAATATTAGAAAGCAGAAGAGAAGAGAAGAGGTTGTTTTCCCATCTTGTCATTGTATAGCACTTTGTACATAATGCCTATCTAATAGAGAAAGTGGCTTGTAATTCATGAGGGTGGAGTTTGACCTGGAAAGTAGTGTTACTAACTTGACTGAGCTCTGCTTTGCTTTGATTGTCCTACACAGCATTGTAATAATTAACTCATTTGACTTTCCAAAGCACTTTGTTTGCCTGCTTCAGAAAACATTTACAAAAGGATTCTGGAGTGAGATGCCATGTTTATCTTGCAATGAAAACGGAGCTGGAATGTGAGGTAGAGGCAGGGAGACAGGTGTGTGGGTAGGATGGGACTACAGGCAGGGAGACAGGTGTGTGGGTAGGATGGGACTACAGGTGGGTGGGTAGGATGGGACTACAGGCAGGGAGACAGGTGGATAGGATGGGACTACAGGCAGGGAGACAGGTGGGTGGGAAGGATGGGACTACAGGCAGGGAGACAGGTGGGTGGGTAGGATGGGACTACAGGCAGGGAGACAGGTGGATAGGATGGGACTACAGGCAGGGACACAGGTGGGTGGGTAGGATGGGACTACAGGCAGAGAGACAGGTGGGTGGAAAGGATGGGACTACAGGCAGGGAGACAGGTGGGTGGGTAGGATGGGACTACAGGCACGGAGACAGGTGGGTGGGTAGGATGGGACTACAGGCAGGGAGACAGGTGCGAGGGTAGGATGGGACTACAGACAGGGAGACGGGTAGGAGATAGGATGGGACTACAGGCAGGGAGACAGGTAGGTGGGTAGGATGGGACGACAGGCAGGGAGACAGGTAGGTGATAGGATGGGACTACAGGCAGGGAGACAGGTAGGTGATAGGATGGGACTACAGGCAGGGAGACAGGTAGGTGGGTAGGATGGGACTACAGGCAGGGAGACAGGTGGATAGGATGGGACTACAGGCAGGGAGACAGGTGGGTGGGTAGGATGGGACTACAGGCAGGGAGACAGGTAGGTGGGTAGGATGGGACTACAGGCAGGGAGACAGGTAGGTGATAGGATGGGACTACAGGCAGGGAGACAGGTATATGATAGGATGGGACTACAGGCAGGGGGACAGGTAGGTGGGTAGGATGGGACGACAGGCAGGGAGACAGATGGGTGAGTAGGATGGGACCTCAGGCAGGGAGACAGGTGGATAGGATAGGACTACAGGCAGGGAGACATGTGGGTGGGTAGGATGGGACTCTAGGCAGGGAGACAGGTAGGTGGGTAGGATGGGACGACAGGCAGGGAGACAGGTAGGTGATAGGATGGGACTACAGGCAGGGAGACAGGAAGGTGGGTAGGATGGGACGACAAGCAGGGAGACAGGTGGGTGGGTAGGATGGGACTACAGGCAGGGAGACAGGTGGATAGGATGGGACTACTGGCAGAGAGACAGGTGGGTGGATAGGATGGGACTACAGGCAGGGAGACAGGTAGGTGGGTAGGATGGGACTACAGGCACGGAGACAGGTGGGTGGGTAGGATGGGACTACAGGCAGGGAGACAGGTAGGTGATAGGATGGGACTACAGGCAGGGAGACAGGTGTGTGGGTAGGATGGGACTACAGGCAGGGAGACAGGTGGGTGGGTTGGATGGGACTACAGGCAGGGAGACAGGTGGGTGGTTAGGATGGGACTACAGGCAGGGAGACAGGTGGATAGGATAGGACTACAGGCAGGGAGACAGGTGGGTGGGTAGGATGGGACTACAGGCAGGGAGACAGGTGGGTGGGTAGGATGGGACTACAGGCAGGGAGACAGGTGGATAGGATGGGACTACAGGCAGGGAGACAGGTGGGTGGGTAGGATGGGACTACAGGCAGAGAGACAGGTGGGTGGAAAGGATGGGACTACAGGCAGGGAGACAGGTGGGTGGGTAGGATGGGACTACAGGCACGGAGACAGGTGGGTGGGTAGGATGAGACTACAGGCAGGGAGACAGGTGCGAGGGTAGGATGGGACTACAGACAGGGAGACGGGTAGGAGATAGGATGGGACTACAGGCAGGGAGACAGGTAGGTGGGTAGGATGGGACGACAGGCAGGGAGACAGGTAGGTGATAGGATGGGACTACAGGCAGGGAGACAGGTAGGTGATAGGATGGGACTACAGGCAGGGAGACAGGTAGGTGGGTAGGATGGAACTACAGGCAGGGAGACAGGTGGATAGGATGGGACTACAGGCAGGGAGACAGGTGGGTGGGTAGGATGGGACTACAGGCAGGGAGACAGGTAGGTGGGTAGGATGGGACTACAGGCAGGGAGACAGGTAGGTGATAGGATGGGACTACAGGCAGGGAGACAGGTATATGATAGGATGGGACTACAGGCAGGGGGACAGGTAGGTGGGTAGGATGGAACGACAGGCAGGGAGACAGGTGGGTGAGTAGGATGGGACCTCAGGCAGGGAGACAGGTGGATAGGATAGGACTACAGGCAGGGAGACATGTGGGTGGGTAGGATGGGACTACAGGCAGAGAGACAGGTGGGTGGATAGAATGGGACTACAGGCAGGGAGACAGGTAGGTGGGTAGGATGGGACTACAGGCACGGAGACAGGTGGGTGGGTAGGATGGGACTACAGACAGGGAGACAGGTAGGTGATAGGATGGGACTCTAGGCAGGGAGACAGGTAGGTGGGTAGGATGGGACGACAGGCAGGGAGACAGGTAGGTGATAGGATGGGACTACAGGCAGGGAGACAGGAAGGTGGGTAGGATGGGACGACAGGCAGGGAGACAGGTGGGTGGGTAGGATGGGCCTACAGGCAGGGAGACAGGTGGATAGGATGGGACTACAGGCAGGGAGACAGGTGGGTGGGTAGGATGGGACTACAGGCAGGGAGACAGGTGGGTGGGTAGGATGGTACTACAGGGAGACAGGTGGGTGGGTAGGATGGGACTACAGTCAGGGAGACAGGTGGGTGGGTAGGATGAGACTACAGGCAGGGAGACAGGTAGGTGGATAGGATGGGACTACAGGCAGGGAGACAGGTGGGTGGGTAGGATGGGACTACAGGCAGGGAGACAGGTGGGTGGGTAGGATGGGACTACAGGCAGGGAGACTGGTAGGTGGATAGGATGGGACTACAGGCAGGGAGACAGGTGGGTGGGTAGGATGAGACTACAGGCAGGGAGACAGGTGGGTGGGTAGGATGGGACTACAGGCAGGGAGACAGGTGGGTGGGTAGGATGGGACTACAGGCACAGAGACAGGTAGGTGGGTAGGATGGGACTACAGGCAGGGAGACAGGTGGGTGGGTAGGATGGGACTACAGGCAGGGAGACAGGTAGGTGGATAGGATGGGACTACAGGCAGGGAGACAGGTGGGTGGGTAGGATGGGACTACAGGCAGGGAGACAGGTAGGTGGATAGGATGGGACTACAGGCAGGGAGACAGGTGGGTGGGTAGGATGAGACTACAGGCAGGGAGACAGGTGGGTGGGTAGGATGGGACTACAGGCAGGGAGACAGGTGGGTGGGTAGGATGGGACTACAGGCAGGCCAGCTCTTAGTTATATTTCCAGCCCTGTCTCCCCATCAGAAGAGTCGTCAAACAAGCCGCCCTCTCATGGACATCATGCTTTGTTCTTCCTCCAGGTAACGAACAGCCCAAAATAAAGATAGACGGAGCATAACATAACAAGCATAACATCAATCAGTGTTCCACGTCATAGAAAAATACTGTGAAGTTTAGAATGGACAATCCTCTCATCCAGATTTATATGTTGATTTACTGCCCTGCTGATCTTTCCTGGGTCTCTATGTAATAATACTATACGACTGGTGCTTTAACCTCTCACACCCTGTCATATGTCTCAGGTCATGTTAGACAGTAAAGGCAAGGCCTCTACAGCTCCTCACATAGCTCTATCCCTGTCTGTGTCCATTTGTTTTCTCTGACATGTCAATCCTCATCTGCTGGAAGCAGCTCACTAAAGATCAAGCTGTCCTGGAGGATGACATGAGGCCTAAGAGAGAGAGAGAAGAGAGTGGGGAGAAAGCAAGGGGAAAATGAAACCAATTGTAAAGCAGTCTAGTTAGTGTCTTGTGTCAGCGAGGTACACAGGCCTCACCGTATATCATTCCTATGTCTGGCAGCTGACCCCCACGCGTCACAGGCCCCCGACGGTCCCCTCGCCCCCCTCACCCCGTCTCCTTGTCTCCCTTTCCACTCGCCTCCCACCCTCCTAAACCCCTCTTCCCTCACCTCACTCCTTTCTCCCCCCTAACCCCTTCTCCCTTCACCTCCCACACTCTAACCCCTCACCTCTCACCCTCTCCCCTCTCCCCTCTCCTCAGTCAGTGTACTTTACGGCCTTGAAAGGAAACTAAAGACCACTGATGATTCAGATGAACTACAGGCAGGGGAGGGCCTCTAACGAAGGGCGTCCAAATTTACAGCTCTGCCAGCTTTCTTAACTTTATAGACGGAGATAAACCAGACCTCAGCTCTGGAGAGAACCAGCTAACAGCCCTGGGAGAGAGAGCTAGAGAGAGAGGAAGAGAGATAGAGAGAGAGAGAGAGAGAGAGAGAGAGAGAGAGAGAGAGAGAGATAGAGAGAGAGAGAGAGAGGGAGAGAGAGAGAGAGAGAGAGAGAGAGAGAGAGAGAGAGAGAGAGGACCAGAGCTTATGTGCTCAAAGAGATGTAATGAGTGAAAATTTATGAAGCAGAATGGACCTTGTTATTTTCTCCCTCTGACAAGAAAAACAGCAGTCAAATGTCAAATAATATTTATTTCTATCAACAGTCAGCAAGAGGTTATGGACACAAAGCCCAGACCACGGCTGTAGAATTTGACCCCAACAGAAAGAACCTAGTCACATGATGAAGCACAAATTATTTTCGAGATCAGTCAGTTTAAATGCTTGTTGAAACAGTTGAGTAAAAGAGAAAAAACTTTGAGTTGTTGTCTGAACCTGAATGAAAAGCCCTTCGTAGTTCACTCCTGTGGGTTTGTAAAAACAAATGTACATTACATCAAGCCAATCATTTCTCCCCCAGAAGAACATCAAACTAATATTGAGTGAAAACACCTGACAGATGATTCGGTATAGAACACTAATGAAAGAGGCTGCTCTACTGCTAATCACAATACGAGGTGATGCATCTTTACTGCTAATCACAATACGAGGTGATGCATCTTTACTGCTAATCACAATACGAGGTGATGCATCTCTACTGCTAATCACAATACGAGGTGATGCATCTCTACTGCTAATCACAATACGAGGTGATGCATCTCTGCTGCTAATCACATTAGGAGGAGATGCATCTCTACTGCTAATCACAATACGAGGTGATGCATCTCTACTGCTAATCACATTAGGAGGAGATGCATCTCTACTGCTAATCACAATACGAGGTGATGCATCTCTACTGCTAATCACAATACGAGGTGATGCATCTCTACTGCTAATCACATTAGGAGGAGATGCATCTCTACTGCTAATCACAATACGAGGTGATGCATCTCTACTCCTAATCACAATACGAGGTGATGCATCTCTAATGCTAATCACAATACGAGATGATGCATCTCTACTGCTAATCACAATACGAGATGATGCATCTCTACTCCTAATCACAATACGAGGTGATGCATCTCTACTGCTAATCACATTAGGAGGTGATGCATCTCTACTGCTAATCACAATACGAGGTGATGCATCTCTACAGCTAATCACAATACGAGGTGATGCATCTCTACTCCTAATCACATTACGAGGTGATGCATCTCTACTGCTAATCACAATACGAGGTGATGCATCTCTACTGCTAATCACAATACGAGGTGATGCATCTCTACTGCTCATCACAATACGAGGTGATGCATCTCTACTGCTAATCACAATACGAGGTGATGCATCTTTACTGCTAATCACAATACGAGGTGATGCATCTCTACTGCTAATCACAATACGATGTGATGGGGGAGAAAAATCCATTAATACTACCATGAACGCTGTCTGTAGGCATGAAAACTACCGTGAAAGCTGTCTTTATGCATGAAAACTACCATGAAAGCTGTCTGTATGCATGAAAACTACCGTGAAAGCTGTCTGTATAAGTGTGTCCTCATTTCCAGTATAGGTTGAGAATGTATAGCCTCCGCCGTCAGACTCATATAAGCACTGTGAATTGTATATCAGCCTCTAAAGCTGGCCCTTAATCCTATTTGCATTCATATTACTATGGCTGGATCCTAGGAGTCTTTATCCTGAGATTTCCCTATTTGTATTCTAGCTCTGTGAGTGACGGAACTTTATGCATGATGCCAGAATCTGGATGTCGCTCCCATCTCTCGACCCAATTTCTCTCTGACAACCTGCCATTCACCAGGTGAGTGGCACTGGAAGAACCTTATTTGAGAGCGGTACAAATAAGTAAACATAAAAGGCTCTCTGGCGGGTAATGGACTCCATCATACACATACATACAGTATACACACACACACACACACACACACACACTCACACACACACACACACACACACACACACACACACACACACACACACAGTGTGTGAATTAAATACTGCTAGTGGTTCCCCAGTGGAGAGAGAGGCAGCCACAGGCTTAGCTCCAGTTGGACTGATTTGTGAATCTCTCTGTTAAACAGCTCTGTGCCTCTGTGCTGCCGTTCACTCTGCCGTTCGGCTGGGGCTGCCTGGCACAGGGGAGAGGTGCTCTCACCCATTTGCACATTAATAAACCTCCAGAACGTTTATTAAATGCTGGGTGAATAGACAGCATTTACATTTAGAGCTCCAGAGGACATCAGTGTTTGATGGTGTCCCAAATGACACCCTATTCCATATGTAGTGCACTACTTTAGACAAGAGCCATATGGGCCCAGGTCAAAAGTAGGGCACTACATAGTAAATAGAGTGTTTGGGACGCATTCTTTGGCTAGGCGGCCAGACTAGGGCCACATCACAGCCTGGGCCTCTGTCTGTCTATGTCTGTCCTGCAAAATCCCTCCACTACACACCGGGGATGGTAATGACATTCCCACTTCAATTACTACTTCTGCCAATATCTACTGGTGATGATAGAGAGGAACATATTATTAACCATGTTATCATTACCACTACAGCCAATAAAACACATAACCACTACAGCCAATAAGACACATAACCACTACAGCCAATAAGACACATAACCACTAAATCCAATAAGACACATAACCACTACAGCCAATAAGACACATAACCACTACAGTCAATAAGACACATAACCACAACAGCCAATAAAACACATAACCACTACAGCCAATAAGACACATAACCACTACAGCCAATAAGACACATAACCACTACAGCCAATAAGACACATAACCACTACAGCCAATAAGACACATAACCACTACAGCCAATAAGACACATAACCACTACAGCCAATAAGACACATAACCACTACAGCCAATAAGACACATAACCACTACAGCCACTAAGACACATAACCACTACAGCCAATAAGACACATAACCACTACAGCCAATAAGACACATAACCACTACAGCCAATAAGACACATAACCACTACAGCCAATAAGACACATAACAACTACAGCCACTAAGACACATAACCACTACAGCCAATAAGACACATAACCACTACAGCCAATAAGACACATAACCACTACAGCCACTAAGACACATAACCACTACAGCCAATAAGACACATAACCACTACAGCCAATAAGACACATAACCACTACAGCCAATAAGACACATAACCACTACAGCCACTAAGACACATAACCACTACAGCCAATAAGACACATAACCACTACAGCCAATAAGACACATAACCACTACAGCCACTAAGACACATAACCACTACAGCCAATAAGACACATAACCACTACAGCCAATAAGACACATAACCACTAAATCCAATAAGACACATAACCACTACAGCCAATAAGACACATAACAACTACAGCCAATAAGACACATAACCACTACAGCCAATAAGACACATAACCACTACAGCCAATAAGACACATAACCACTACAGCCAATAAGACACATAACCACTACAGCCACTAAGACACATAACCACTACAGCCACTAAGACACATAACCACTACAGCCAATAAGACACATAACCACTACAGCCAATAAGACACATAACCACTACAGCCAATAAGACACATAACCACTACAGCCAATAAGACACATAACCACTACAGCCAATAAGACACATAGCCACTACAGCCACTAAGACACATAACCACTACAGCCACTAAGACACATAACCACTACAGCCAATAAGACACATAACCACTACAGCCACTAAGACACATAACCACTACAGCCAGTAAGACACATAACCACTACAGCCACTAAGACACATAACCACTACAGCCAATAAGACACATAACCACTACAGCCAATAAGACACATAACCACTACAGCCACTAAGACACATAACCACTACAGCCACTAAGACACATAACCACTACAGCCAATAAGACACATAACCACTACAGCCACTAAGACACATAACCACTACAGCCAATAAGACACATAACAACTACAGCCAATAAGACACATAACCACTACAGCCAATAAGACACATAACCACTACAGCCAATAAGACACATAACCACTACAGCCACTAAGACACATAACCACTACAGCCAGTAAGACATATTAAGTCATATTTAATTTCTCTGATTGTTGTGATGATAATGGTGATAATGACTATTATGAATGGAAGAAAATACAGAAATGTGTTTATATTATAAATATAATAATATAAATTATTATAATATTATTATGTTGTATTCTTTATTAGAAATAAAATAATATAATTATAATAACAATATAATAATAATATAATAAAAATAATAAAAATACTATAATAATATAATATTATAATAATATAATAATATAAATATAATGGTATAATAACAATAGTAATAATTATAAAATTATTATATAAAAATGTAATTGTATAATAATAATTATAATATAATAATAACAATATAATATAATAATAGTGATAATAATATAAATAGAATATTAATAATATATTAATATAAAAATAATAATAGAATAATAATAGAATGATTATAATAGAATAATAATTATAATATAATATAATAATATAAATATAAGCTTAATAATAACAATATAATAATAACAATATAATAATAATTAAATAATTACATATAATTGAAAATATATATATTATAATAATAATATAATAATTATAATAATAGTAATACAATAATATAATCATAATAATCATCATCATAATAATAATTATTATTATTATTATGCTGTTTTTTGTTGTTGCTCACATTAAAACCCTGATGTATACTGTAAGCCTGTGTAATACACATTGCTTGTGATGATCAATATTAATGGTAGGCTAAGAAGGTAATCACACCGCACCCTCCATCATAATATATCACCTTATCAATTCATGACACAAAATGACTAAACTGTCAAACAAATCTGAAGTCACACTTAAATAAACTAAATACCCACTATTAGATGGCTCGACATAACAGGAAGGGTGCCAATAATTGTATATAAAGATATGGAAAAGCCGTAGTCCAAACATGAATATTTCATGAATTCCAACACAAAGAGCATGTTAAAAGGATCAAAGAGAGAAAAGGGAGAGAAGTCAATGTGAACATCCAAACAATATGCAAGAATCTAGACAGTATAGGTCACATGCAAAGAGACTGGGGTCACGCTGAAATTGTCCATCAGTCAGACAAGCAGAACTGATTTGGATGCTAAATAATGGTTTAGATATTCAGAAGTTCTATATATATGCGAAAGGCTTCAGTGAACACTGGATCTGGTCCATCAGAGGAGTGCTCTGCCACCACGCTCCCTCATGCAACCCAACGCTATGCCTCTGAACCCAGGCTGTACACACGCACACACACAGATACACACACACACACACACACACACACACACACACACACACACACACACACACACACACACACACACACACACACACACACAGAGGAGGGTGTGGCAGGTCACAGAGTGGAAAGGGCACACTCTGAGACCAGGGTGAGTGTCTGAGTCAGTATGAATAAAACAAAGGAAAAACAAACTAGTAGAAAGAGATCATGTACAATGTGATAGTGTATCCCTGTGTTTCCACAGTGCATTATTACCGTAATACTGTCGATGTGTTTTCATGGTTTATGCTAATATATATCAAGAGAATTAAGAAAATCACAAGCATTGAATCCACAATATGTCCCCATCCTTTGTTGCCTGTACACTTCAACAGAATATAATCAATGCTACATTTATACAAGACAACGTCTTAAACACAGACCATGGCGGCAGGAAGGCATTGTGATCTCCCGCTCATTCAAAAGGCATTTTATGTTGTGCGATTGTCATATGCCATTCGCTTTTGAAAAGCGTTTCATATTTCATCTCATCAACAGAATGTCAAACACCAGTTGTTGAAGGATCCAAATTCATCTGATGATTTCCTACCCAGCTCAAATGGAAATGGCGTATATGAGAAGATAGGGTCATTAACATAATAAAGGAAGTTGGCTTACAAATACAGCACAACATCTGCTGTTTGGGTTTGGGGAGTAATGGATAACATTTCTTTGAATTCAATTGATGGATCTGATGCAGCTCAGACAATCAGTCACAACATAATGTCTCAGGAGAGGCCAATAACTGGAACAACACAGGGTTTAATCCTACTACCTACTACAGTGGTGATGAGAGTAAAGAATTTGCATGGGCATAGATCAAACACAAAATGTCAAAATCCTTATTCTCAGTCTTTAGTCCAATACCTTAGTTGGCAAAATGAGGCAGCATACAACTACTACTAATACTGCTACTACTACTACTATAACTGGTACTACTACTACAACAACAACAACTACTACTACTATTACTACTACTCTAGCAACAACTACCACCATCACAAACACCACTGCCACCACCACCACTACTACTACTACTACTACTACTACTATTACTACTACTGCTACTAATACTACAACAAATACTACTACTGCTACTAATACTATTACTACTACTACAACAACAACTACTACTGCTGTTACTAGTACTACTACTGGTACTACTACTACTACTACTACTACAGGTACTACTACTCCAACAACAACTATCACGACCATCACCACCACCACCACTACTACTACTACTACTACTACTACTACTACTACTACTACTACTACTGCTGCTGCTACTACTACTACTACTGCTGCTGCTACTACTACTACACTACTACTACTACTACTATTACTACTACTACTGCTGCTGCTACTAAGACTACTACTACTATTACTACAACAACTGCTACTAATACTACAACAAATACTACTACTGCTACTAATACTATTACTACGACTATTATTACTCCTACTACTACTACAACAACAACTACTACTGCATGTTACTACTACTACTACTATTATTACTACCACTACCACTATTACTGCAACAACAACAACTACTACTACAAGTACTACTACAACAACTACTACTACTACTACTACTACTAATTACTACTACTTACCACTACTATTACTTACTACTACTAATACTACTACTACTATTACAGACTTAAAACTGTAAACAGGCCAGTTGCATTTGAGTGTGACCTGAAATACTTTGGTTCGTCTGTCTAAATCAAATTCATGTCAGCAAAAAGGTCCCATCTTCTTTACTAATAGGTGAAGATTAGCGGATGACCAACGTCCCCCACGCAGGCCTGACCATAGCAGATTAACAGCAGCTGTTGAATCAGAAATGGTACGGGGATCGCCTAACCCAGACATGTAATAGAACACATGTTAGTTCTCAGGGTATTTAATATCTACTTCCTTTTGATGTCACAGATATAAGCAGTCTTATGACTATAGACAGAAGGAGATGAATAAAAGTGAATAACCAGAAACTATAAAACATAGAGATGATCTATCTGTCGGACCAACACTCCCTAAAACACAGAGGCTTCATCCCAAATGGCACCCTATTCCCCGACGAGCTGTGGTAAAAAGTAGCGCACTATGTAGGGAATAGCCCACTGGGTACACACTGGTTGAATCAACATTGTTTCCACATCATTTCAATAAAATTACGTTGAACCAACATGGGATAGACGTTGAATTGACGTCTGTGACCAGTGGGAGGGTGCCATTTGGGAGGCACCTTGAGACTTTAAAAAAAATGTATTTCACCTTTATTTTACCAGGTAGGCCAGTTGAGAACAAGTTCCCATTTACAACTGCGACCTGGCCCTAGATAAAGCAAAGCAGTGCAACAAAAAACAACAACACAGAGTTACACATGGAATAAACAAAAGTGCAGTCAATAACACTATAGAAAAATCAATATTCAGCGTGTGCAAATGGAGGAAGGAGTTAAGGTAATAGGCCATAGTAGCGAAGTAATTACAATTTAGCAAATGAACACTGGAGTGATAGATGTGCAGATGATGATGTGCAAGTAGAAATACTAAAAAAGTAAATCAAAACAACATGGGGATGAGGTAGGTAGTTGGATGGGCTATTTACAGATGGGCTATGTACAGCTGCAGCGATCGGTAAGCTGCTCAGATAGCTGATGCTTAAAGTTAGTGAGGGAAATATATGTCTCCAACTTCAGTGATTTTTGCAATTTGTTCCAGTCATTGACAGCAGAGAACTGGAAGGAAAGGTGGATAAAGTGGGTGTTTGCTTTGGGGATGACCAGTGAGATATACCTGTTGGAGTGCGTGCTACGGGTGGGTGTTGTTATGGTGACCAGTGAGCTGAGATAAGGCAGAGCTTTACCTAGCAAAGACTTATAGATGACCTGGAGCCAGTGGGTCTGGCAACGAATATGTAGCGAGGGCCAGCTGACTAGAGCATACAGGTCGCAGTGGTGGGTGGTATAAGGGGATTTGGTGGCAAAATGGATGGCACTGTGACAGACTGCATCCAGTGTGCTGAGTAGAGTTTTGGAGGCTATTTTGTATATGACATCGCCAAAGTCGAGGATTGGTAGGATGGTCAGTTTTACAAGGGTATGTTTGGCAGCGTGAGTGAAGGAGGCTTTGTTGCGAAATAGGACGCCGATTCTAGATTTCATTTTGGATTGGAGATGCTTAATATGAGTCTGGAAGGAGAGTTCACAGTCTAGCCAGACACCTAGGTTTTTGTAGTTGTCCACATATTCCATTTTAGAACCGTCCAGAGTAGTGATGCTAGTCAGGTGGGCGGGTGCGGGCAGCGATCGGTTGAAGAGCATGCATTTAGTTTTACGGGTGGGTGCGGGCCCATAACGGATGTAGGCAATAAGGCAGTGATCGCTGAGATTATGATTGAAAACAGCAGAGGTGTATTTGAAGGGCAAGTTGGTCAGGATAATATCTATAAGGGTGCCCATGTTTATGGATTTAGGGTTGTACCTGGTGGGTTCCTTGATAATTTGAGTGAGATTGGTGGCATCAAGCTTAGATTGTAGGATGGCCGGGGTGGTAAGCATATCCCAGTTTAGGTCATCTAACAGAACGAACTCTGAAGATAGATGGGGGGCAATCAATTCACATATGGTGTCCAGGGCACAGCTGGGTGATTGGCCGGGTCTATAACAGGCGGCAACAGTGAGAGACTTATTTCTGGAGAAATTGATTTTTAAAATTAGAAGCTTGAACTGTTTGGGCATAGACCTGGAAAGTATGACAGAACTTTGCAGGCTATCTCTGCAGTAGATTGCAACACCTCCCCCTTTGGCAGTTCTATCTTGACATAAGATGTTGTAGTTGGGGATGTAAATCTCAGAATTGTTGTTGGCATTCCTAAGCCAGAATTTAGACATGGCAAGGACATCAGAGTTGGCGGAGTGTGCTAAAGCAGTGAGTAAAACAAACTTAGAGAGGAGGCTTCTGATGTTAACATGCATGACACCAAGGCTTTTACGGTTACAGAAGTCAACAAATGAGAGCGCCTGGGGACACACAGTGCCCGGGTTAACCTCTACATCACCCGAGGAACAGAGGAGGAGTAGGATGAGTGTACGGCAAAAGGCTATCAAAACTGGTCCTATAGTGCGTTGGGGGCAGAGAATAAAAGGAACAGATTTCTGGGCGTGGTAGAACAGATTCAGGGCATAATGTACAGACAGGAATATGGTAGGGTGTGGGTACAGTGGAGGTAAACCTAGGCATTGAGTGACGATAAGAGAGTTTGCATCTCTGGAGGCACTATTTATGCTAGGTGAGGTCACCCCAGAGGGAGACATAAAACGAGGCATAAAGCAATCACAGGTGTTGATTGGGAGAGCTAGCTAAGACAACAACGGGTAAGACAGCAACAGCTAATCAGCTAAGACAACAACAACAGGTAAAATGGCGATGAATGGGCAGAGACGGTCAGTTAACTACACACAGGGCCTGAGATCGAGGCTGAGGCCGACAGATAAACAAAAAAACAAAATGGAGTACCGTGATTAATGAACAGTCCAGCAGGCATCAGCTATGTAGCCAGGTGATCATAGGGTCCAGTGAACAGCAATAGATGAAACAGGGAAGTCGTTACTACGCTAGTAAGCGGGAGACACAGAGTTCATAAAGTTAGCAGGCCGTTGCTAGCGGAAGCGTCTTCACCGACGTCCGGCTAAGGCCGGTTGTGGGCACATCGGACGGAATTACGTCGGCAGACCAATCGTGATGGATCGGCGGGGCTCCATGTTGACAAAGGTTCCAGGCCAATTGGCAAAAGTGGTATTGTAGCTGGAGTAATTTAGTTTTCTTGCCAGGAGATGCGCCTGGCTCGAGGCTAACTGGTGCTAGCTTCGGGACAAGGGCGTTAGCCACTATAGCCACTTGGTAGCAGCTAGCTAGTTGCGATGATCCGATGCAAAGGTACAGAGCTTTCTGCAGGAATCTGGCAATGTAGTGGCTTCTAGTCTTGTTAGTGAAGAGTCTGGGAGGCATCAGCTGTGTAGCCGAGTTATCATAGGGTCCACTGAGCAGGCCGGGAGATGGGCCTGGCTCAAAGGCTAGCTTCTGGGCTGGGCCACTTGGTAGCAGCTAGCTAGCTGCGAGGATCTGGAATAATGGTCCAGTAATGGAGTAATCTGGAGTAATGGTGGAGAAAAGCAGTCCAATATGCTGAGGGTTTGATACAGTATCTCGCTGTGCAGACTAGCGGGTATTATCCACGGTAAAAGCAGCTGGTGTCTGAGATAGGGGTTAAAGGCTGCTAGCAGTGGCTAACAGTGGCTAGTAGCTAATTAGCTGGTTAGCATCTGATATCTAGCTTCTGATGGAGGTTCTAGCTATAAGGTCTAAAAATAGCAGATCCGTATCACATTGGGTGAGGCGGGTTGCCGGAAGGTATATTTAATTTAAAAATGGAAAACGAGATTGAAATATATGTCACAAAATATATGTCACAAAAAATAGAAAAAAATACCAAATCTACATGGGACAACGACAAACACGTCTGCACTGCTACGCCATCTTGGATTCTGATTCTGATGGACAGCCAATATCCAGTGATCTGACCCCAAAGACAAAGGTTTAATAATAAATACAGGATGTCTGAATTGAAAAAACACCACTCTACATTTTTATGGAAATGTATTTCTGCATGCCATTAAAAATGAATGAGATCGAGGCTCACCTCTGAGGTCCCGGGGTCTTTTGATTTGTCTCTTTGACCAGGGGACAGAGCCTGCCCGGGGTTAGACCTAGCTGGAAGAAAGGTAGGGTGGGAGTAGGGGGCCCATTGAGTGATGGAAGGGTAAGGGGGAGGGGGCTTGACAGACCGAGGCCCTCCACTGACCAGCCGAATGGCGTACGATCCTAATGCCACGAGAATCCACAGCTGGAAAGAGAAAGAGAGCGAGAACTTCTGGGATGGCCCCAGCCAGTGTTTAACTGTGTGATTTACTCCACACCTTATTGCCTCCAATGGGAGGAATATTGCTGATGGGAAAGATAAAATGAGATTGGTGCGAGTGGGGCGAGCAGGGCCAGGGCAGGAATTAGGGCCCTGTCCAAGCGGCCTGAATGGAGTTGGGGGAAATGTGGATGTGCATTAACCTGACGGGGCCTCCTTTAATAGGGTCTGGGTCTTAAACTGATATATCAATTTCCGTCCATGTGGAGGACTTCAAAGCATAGAGCTCATTCCTGCTGCTGGTCTCTGCCCTCCATCAATCTCTGATGGGCTATGGGCATCATCACCTCCGAGCCAGACACAGTCCAGGCTAGAGACAGCCAGTAAGGTGCTCTGTTCACCTATAGGGTCAATCACTGGTTCTGTCCAGTGACATTCAATCAGGTTGGTGGTTCATATGGTCGTCTTGAACTATACACCCAATCAGAATGCATAAACAGAGCCAATAGGAGTTGAAATGTAGGTCAAACTCAGTCAACCCAATCTGAGATAATATGATGAATAAAAGAATACAGGTAACTGGCAAAATAAAGAAAACACTTCAGCAAATGAGGGATACAAAGTATAGAGAAAGCAGGTGCTTCCACACAGGTGTGGTTCCTTAGTCAATTTATCAGTTAACATTGCATCATGCTTAGGGTCATGTATAAAAATGCCCCGTTATGAAACATTATGGGAGATTCTGGAGTGGCGCCGGAGACAACGTCAGTCTTGTTCAGTGGCCGGGATGAAGAAGTTATTGAAGACAGACACTCCCTAGTCTGCCAGCATCCATGTCAAAAAGTTCACATGAAAGTATAAATTATCAACGAAACCCATTACACTTTAATTCTGCAGTCATTGCAGGTGACAGACAGAAACATAAAGACCCAGTACTGCATGGCAAAGCACCTTCAAGTTCATTGCTACTGTTTGTATAGTGAAATTCTAACAACAGAGGTAGACAGACAAGCCCTGAGACTGCTCTGTTTGGTCTACCGTCTCTGTTCTGTGAAATCATATCAAAACAGCTCCTTCTCCCAGCACAAGCCCTCCAGGGCTCTGATGTCACTTCCAGTGGAACACCGCGCTGAAGACTGACACATGCTTGACATAGGTGCAAAAAGAAACAGCCTTTTGTTTTAGCCGACGTTTCCCACTTTTACGCTAACTTGTTTTGTCAAAACAATTCCCGCAGAAATTAAATGACACATAGTCAGTCAAAACTATTGCCTACATCTGCCACAACAAAACTAATTCAGTTGTACAGGCTGACTCTGTGTAGTCCTGTATTTCAATTCTGTCTTCTGTTATAACATAGAATGTGTTTTAGGAAATTGGTGCACTGTGCTAAGCCATGGGATAGGGGTAGGACATGTCCCAGACATGCTCTTTTTTTCCAGTTACACCATTGATATAGCTCTGACAAAGATCATACATAAACATCCATCAGCGTCATCCAGATATTTCATCATAACCAAACAATGTATGGAGTTAATAAATACTGGTATATAATTCAAGCAGTGTTGATAGGGATGTAGTGTGGCGAATAAATGTTCATTCTGCATCAGCTTTTTACTCACTGAGTTTTGAAGCCCCTTAACAAACCTTCACAGTGAAACATGACACAGACCAGACATCTGTTAGGCATTAGGAGTCTGAGAACACACTTAAACGGGAAAGACTTACATTTGAAGAATCCGAATTAGGTGAGATTAGGAGTGGAGTGGTGGAATAAAGAAAGTCCACATTGTTAGACAGAGCGAGAGAGAGAGAGAGCTTCTTTCAGCCTCTCTAGCTAGTGATCAGAGCTATCATTTAGACAGAGAACAAAGACTTGGTAAATACTTAAGGAAGAAAAGGAGAGGGGTCTAACATGTGAGTTGAGGAGTGAAGTGAGTGTGAGGAGTGGGGCGATGCGTGCTAAAGGAGCTGGCTGGTGTGGGGTACAGTTTGGTGATGCGGAGCAGACAAGATCTATGAATACAGATCAGTGGAGATGTGAGGGAATTTTACAGCAGGTATTGTCTGTCACTCACCCTGTCTGGCTGTGTGATCAACACCTCCTCGACGGCTGTTTCATCTTCTACCTCCCCCTCACACACATACACACTCAGAAACATGCACACACCACACACACACACACTGAGACACACACACACACTGAGACACTGAGACACACACATACCCTCCCCCAACTCCAGCAGGAGAGACCTGGTGCTGGGGCGTGCCCTTGCCAAAAAGTGACAGGTGTTCAGATCGGAACTCCAAAAATCAAAGTGACATTATTCCTATTATATGTTATGATATACTGCTTACTGTCTGGCTTTGCATTCATAGCTTTCCACAGACATATGGATATGGGTTAGTGAATATATAGTGACATCCACATTCAAGTATATAAAATTATAAATATCTCTAAAGTGCCTAGTGAAAATACCTGAAGTACTGTAAGTTTCATCTAGAGTATAAATTATGGTTTATCTTTTTACTTACATTGTGTTCTTGTAGTCCCGACGGGGAGAACAACTTTGCTAGCCGCGAGTAGGGATAGCCTGAAGCCCTCTCTCACTCTCTGTGAATTCTGCCTGCAGTGAACAAAACACAGAAACATTTTACTGGAAAACAAAACTTGCAACCGTGTGTAATAAACAAGCCTTGAATATGTTCACTCAGTTCAGTAACATATAAAATATAATGTAGAGCTAAACACTAAAATGCTACACAGCTAACATCTAACTACTTCCAGTGCTTAGATACTACCCATATAATGAGTGTACTGTGTAGACAACTGGCCTAATCAAAGTTACAGTAACATACACTGAACAAAGGAGGTCTTTTGGTATGCGGTCCCGACACAACCAATCTGCCTGAACAAGTGTTTTTGTTTGCATGGGAGTGTCAGTGTTGATTTCTAGCGTCCGTCAGGACAGAGAGCTAACCACACATCAACCTGCCCAACTGTTCAATGGCAAGGCTCCACAAATGGGAGAGCAGAACAGGCCCAGTTCTCAATCAGCTAAGTGCATCAGACAGCTGTTGTGTGGTGGATGTAGTGTGTCGTTAATTCTGTAAATAAGGGCTTCCTGAGTGGCACAGCGGTCTAAGGCCCTGCATCTCAGTGCTAGAGGCGTCGCTACAGATCCGGGTTCGATCCCAGGCTGTGACTGAGCTGTCCGGGGGTGTCCTTTGATGGGGCCACAGTGTCTCCTGACCCCTCCTGTCTCAGCCTCCAGTATTTATGCTGCAGTAGTTTATGTATCTGGAGTACTTCTCCTGTCCTATTCGGTGTCCTGTGTGAATCTAAGTGTGCGTTCTCTAATTCTCTCCTTCTCTCTTTCTTTCTCTCTCTCGGAGGACCTGAGCCCTAGGACCATGCCCCAGGACTACCTGACATGATGACTCCTTGCTGTCCCCAGTCCACCTGACCATGCTGCTGCTCCAGTTTCAACTGTTCTGCCTTATTATTATTCGACCATGCTGGTCATTTATGAACATTTGAACATCTTGGCCATGTTCTGTTATAATCTCCACCCGGCACAGCCAGAAGAGGACTGGCCACCCCACATAGCCTGGTTCCTCTCTAGGTTTCTTCATAGGTTTTGGCCTTTCTAGGGAGTTTTTCCTAGCCACCGTGCTTCTACACCTGCATTGCTTGCTGTTTGGGGTTTTAGGCTGGGTTTCTGTACAGCACTTTGAGATATCAGCTGATGTACGAAGGGCTATATAAATACATTTGATTTGATTTGATTTTATTTGGTCACCACCGGGAGACCAATGAGGCGGTGCACAATTGGCCCAGCGTCGTCCGGATTAGGGGAGGATTTGGGAGGGTGAGATGTTCTTGTCCCATCGCGCTCTAGAGACTCCTTGTGGCGGCCGGGCGCATGCATGCTGACTTCGGTCGCCAGCTGGACAGTGTTTCCTCCTACACATTGGTGCGGCTGGCTTCTGGGTTAAGCAAGCAGTGTGGCTTGGCGGGGTAATGTTTCGGAGGACACATGGCTCTCGACCTTCACCTCTCCCGAGTCCGTACAGGAGTTGCAGCGATGGGACAAGACTGTAACTACCAATTGGGGAGAAAAAGGGGTAAAAAGTACAAATCTGTAAATATACCAGCAGTGGAGATTCAAATCCCCAACCCCACCATAATATAATACGGCAGTGGAGATTCAAATCCCAACCCCACCATAATATAATACGGCAGTGGAGATTCAAATCCCCAACCCCACCATAATATAATACGGCATTGGAGATTCAAATCCCCAACCCCACCATAATATAATACGGCAGTGGAGATTCAAATCCCCAACCCCACCATAATATAATACGGCAGTGGAGATTCAAATCCCCAACCCCACCATAATATAATACGGCAGTGGAGATTCAAATCCCCAACCCCACCATAATATAATACGGCATTGGAGATTCAAATCCCCAACCCCACCATAATATAATACGGCAGTGGAAATTCAAATCTAGACTTTTGTTCTCCCAAAATCCAAATATACTACACTACATATTTTTGTTTTACGTAAATATGCATGAACTTTTCAACAAATGTCAGTGATTGTTGATGTACAGTGTTAACTTGTAACACGTTTTGTCCAAACCTCTGCTTTGTCCAGACCTCTGCTTTGCTCTGCTCTTCAAAGGATCCACTGCAGCATTCAAACGGATGGTTTAACACTTGCTCTGTCCTCTCTCCAGTTCGAACAGTCTGCAACAGCGAGGCAACTTGCTTTAGTTGTTCTTTTCAAGGCTATCCATTTTCTTTTCTTTTTTTTTTTTTCCACATTATTTGCTGGGATGGAGGAGAAAGGAGAACAGCCGTACGGTCAGTGGTTACACACAATGGGGCACTGGGAGCAGACATGGGGCGGAAGGGCACTGTTAGTGGACACTGGGATAGGGGGAAGGAGGGCATTGTTAGTGGACACTGGGATAAGGGGAAGGAGGGCACTGTTAGTGGACACTGGGATAGGGGGAAGGAGGGCACTGTTAGTGGACACTGGGATAGGGGGAAGGAGGGCACTGTTAGTGGACAATGGGATAGGGGGAAGGAGGGCACTGTTAGTGGACACTGGATAAGGGGAAGGAAGGCACTGTTAGTGGACACTGGGATAGGGGGAATGAGGGCACTGTTAGTGGACAATGGGATAGGGGGAAGGAGGGCACTGTTAGTGGACACTGGGATAGGGGTCAGGAGGGCAGTGTTAGTGGACACTGGGATAGGGGGAAGGAAGGAAGTGTTAGTGGACACTGGGATAGGGGGAAGGAGGGCACTGTTAGTGGACACTGGGATAGGGGGAAGGAGGGCACTGTTAGTGGACACTGGGATAGGGGGAAGGAGGGCACTGTTAGTGGACACTGGGATAGGGGTCAGGAGGGCAGTGTTAGTGGACACTGGGAAAGGGGGAAGGAAGGAAGTGTTAGTGTTCACTGGGATAGGGGGAAGGAGGGCACTGTTAGTGGACACTGGGATAGGGGGAAGGAGGGCACTGTTAGTGGACACTGGGATAGGGGTCAGGAGGGCACTGTTAGTGGACACTGGGATAGGGGTCAGGAGGGCACTGTTAGTGGACACTGGGATAGGGGGAAGGAGGGCACTGTTAGTGGACACTGGGATAGGGGTCAGGAGGGCAGTGTTAGTGGACACTGGGAAAGGGGGAAGGAAGGAAGTGTTAGTGTTCACTGGGATAGGGGGAAGGAGGGCACTGTTAGTGGACACTGGGATAGGGGGAAGGAGGGCACTGTTAGTGGACACTGGGATAGGGGTCAGGAGGGCACTGTTAGTGGACACTGGGATAGGGGTCAGGAGGGCACTGTTAGTGGACACTGGGATAGGGGGAAGGAGGGCACTGTTAGTGGACACTGGGATAGGGGGAAGGAGGGCACTGTTAGTGGACACTGGGATAGGGGTCTGGAGGGCACTGTTAGTGGACACTGGGATGGGGGGAATTAAGGTACTGCTAGTGGACACTGGGATAGGGGGAAGGAGGGCACTGTTAGTGGACACTGGGATGGGGAATTAAGGTACTGCTTGTGGACACTGGGATAGGGGGAAGGAGGGCACTGTTAGTGGACACTGGGATAAGGGGAAGGAGGGCACTATTAGGGGACACTGGGATTTGGGGAATTAAGGTACTGCTAGTGGACACTGGGATAGGGGGAAGGAGGGCACTGTTAGTGGACACTGGGATGGGGGGAATTAAGGTACTGCTAGTGGACACTGGGATAGGGGGAAGGAGGGCACTATTAGGGGACACTGGGATTTGGGGAATTAAGGTACTGCTAGTGGACACTGGGATAGGGGGAAGGAGGGCACTGTTAGTGGACACTGGGATTTGGGGAATTAAGGTACTGCTAGTGGACACTGGGATTGGGGGAAGGAGGGCACTGTTAGTGGACACTGGGGTGGGGGGAATTAAGGTACTGCTAGTGAACACTGGGATAGGGGGAAGGAGGGCACTGTTAATGGACACTGGGATAGGGGGAATGAGGGCACTGTATTTGGACACTGGGGTAGGGGGAAGGAGGGCACTGTTAGTGGACACTGGGATATGGGGAAGGAAGGCACTGTATTTGGACAATGGGATAGGGGGAAGGAGGGCATTGTTAGTGGACACTGGGATAGGGGTCAGGAGGGCAGTGTTAGTGGACACTGGGATAGGGGGAAGGAAGGAAGTGTTAGTGTTCACTGGGAAAGGGGGAAGGAGGGCACTGTTAGTGGACACTGGGATAGGGGGAAGGAGGGCACTGTTAGTGGACACTGGGATAGGGGAAGGAGGGCACTGTTAGTGGACACTGGGATAGGGGGAAGGAGGGCACTGTTAGTGGACACTGGGATAGGGGTCTGGAGGGCACTGTTAGTGGACACTGGGATGGGTGGAATTAAGTTACTGCTAGTGGACACTGGGATAGGGGGAAGGAGGGCACTGTTAGTGGACACTGGGATAGTGGGAAGGAGGGCACTGTTAGTGGACACTGGGATGGGGGGAATTAAGGTACTACTAGTGCACACTGGGATAGGGGGAAGGAAGGCACTGTTAGTGGACACTGGGATGGGGGAATTAAGGTACTGCTTGTGGACACTGGGATAGGGGGAAGGAGGGCACTGTTAGTGGACACTGGGATAAGGGGAAGGAGGGCACTGTTAGGGGACACTGGGATTTGGGGAATTAAGGTACTGCTAGTGGACACTGGGATAGGGGGAAGGAGGGCACTGTTAGTGGACAATGGGATGGGGGGAATTAAGGTACTGCTAGTGGACACTGGGATAGGGGGAAGGAGGGCACTATTAGTGGACACTGGGGTTGGGGGAATTAAGGTACTGCTAGTGGACACTGGGATAGGGGGAAGGAGGGCACTGTTAGTGGACACTGGGATAGGGGGAAGGAGGGCACTGTATTTGGACACTGGGGTAGGGGGAAGGAGGGCACTGTTAGTGGACACTGGGGTGGGGGAATTAAGGTACTGCTAGTGGACACTGGGGTAGGGGGAAGGAGGGCACTGTTAGTGGACACTGGGATATGGGGAAGGAAGGCACTGTATTTTTAGACACTGGGATAGGGGGAAGGAGGGCACTGTTAGTGGACACTGGGATATGGGGAAGGAAGGCACTGTATTTGGACAATGGGATAGGGGGAAGGAGGGCATTGTTAGTGGACACTGGGATAGGGGTCAGGAGGGCAGTGTTAGTGGACACTGGGATAGGGGGAAGGAAGGAAGTGTTAGTGTTCACTGGGAAAGGGGGAAGGAGGGCACTGTTAGTGGACACTGGGATAGGGGGAAGGAGGGCACTGTTAGTGGACACTGGGATAGGGGAAGGAGGGCACTGTTAGTGGACACTGGGATAGGGGGAAGGAGGGCACTGTTAGTGGACACTGGGATAGGGGTCTGGAGGGCACTGTTAGTGGACACTGGGATGGGTGGAATTAAGTTACTGCTAGTGGACACTGGGATAGGGGGAAGGAGGGCACTGTTAGTGGACACTGGGATAGTGGGAAGGAGGGCACTGTTAGTGGACACTGGGATGGGGGGAATTAAGGTACTACTAGTGCACACTGGGATAGGGGGAAGGAAGGCACTGTTAGTGGACACTGGGATGGGGGAATTAAGGTACTGCTTGTGGACACTGGGATAGGGGGAAGGAGGGCACTGTTAGTGGACACTGGGATAAGGGGAAGGAGGGCACTGTTAGGGGACACTGGGATTTGGGGAATTAAGGTACTGCTAGTGGACACTGGGATAGGGGGAAGGAGGGCACTGTTAGTGGACAATGGGATGGGGGGAATTAAGGTACTGCTAGTGGACACTGGGATAGGGGGAAGGAGGGCACTATTAGTGGACACTGGGGTTGGGGGAATTAAGGTACTGCTAGTGGACACTGGGATAGGGGGAAGGAGGGCACTGTTAGTGGACACTGGGATAGGGGGAAGGAGGGCACTGTATTTGGACACTGGGGTAGGGGGAAGGAGGGCACTGTTAGTGGACACTGGGGTGGGGGAATTAAGGTACTGCTAGTGGACACTGGGGTAGGGGGAAGGAGGGCACTGTTAGTGGACACTGGGATATGGGGAAGGAAGGCACTGTATTTTTAGACACTGGGATAGGGGGAAGGAGGGCACTGTTAGTGGACACTGGGATGGGGGAATTAAGGTACTGCTAGTGGACACTGGGATAGGGGGAAGGAGGTCACTGTTAGTGGACAATGGGATGGGGGGAATTAAGGTACTGCTAGTGGACACTGGGATAGGTGGAAGGAGGGCACTATTAGTGGACACTGGGGTTGGGGGAATTAAGGTACTGCTAGTGGACACTGGGATAGGGGGAAGGAGGGCACTGTTAGTGGACACTGGGATAGGGGGAAGGAGGGCACTGTATTTGGACACTGGGGTAGGGGGAAGGAGGGCACTGTTAGTGGACACTGGGGTGGGGGAATTAAGGTACTGCTAGTGGACACTGGGGTAGGGGGAAGGAGGGCACTGTTAGTGGACACTGGGATATGGGGAAGGAAGGCACTGTATTTGGACACTGGGATAGGGGGAAGGAGGGCACTGTTAGTGGACACTGGGATGGGGGAATTAAGGTACTGCTAGTGGACACTGGGATAGGGGGAAGGAGGTCACTGCTAGTGGACACTGGGATAGGGGGAAGGAGGGCACCGTTAGTGGACACTGGGATTTGGGGAATTAAGGTACTGCTAGTGGACACTGGGATAGGGGGAAGGAGTGCACTGTTAGTGGACACTGGGATAGGGGGAAGGAGGGCACTGTTAATGGACACTGGGATAGGGGTCTGGAGGGCACTGTTAGTGGACACTGGGATGGGGGGAATTAAGGTACTGCTAGTGGACACTGGGATAGGGGGAAGGAGGGCACTGTTAGTGGACACTGGGATGGGGGAATTAAGGTACTGGTGGTGGACACTGGGATAGGGGGAAGGAGGGCACTGTTAGTGGACACTGGGATAAGGGGAAGGAGGGCACTGTTAGGGGACACTGGGATTTGGGGAATTAAGGTACTGCTAGTGGACACTGGGATAGGGGGAAGGAGGGCACTGTTAGTGGACACTGGGATGGGGGGAATTAAGGTACTGCTAGTGGACACTGGGATAGGGGGAAGGAGGGCACTGTTAGTGTACACTGGGATAGGGGTCAGGAGGGCAGTGTTAGTGGACACTGGGATAGGGGTCTGGAGGGCACTGTTAGTGGACACTGGGATGGGGGGAATTAAGGTACTGCTAATGGACACTGGGATAGGGGGAAGGAGGGCACTGTTAGTGGACACTGGGATGGGGGAATTAAGGTACTGGTGGTGGACACTGGGATAGGGGGAAGGAGGGCACTGTTAGTGGACATTGGGATAAGGGGAAGGAGGGCACTGTTAGGGGACACTGGGATTTGGGGAATTAAGGTACTGCTAGTGGACACTGGGATAGGGGGAAGGAGGGCACTGTTAGTGGACACTGGGATGGGGGGAATTAAGGTACTGCTAGTGGACACTGGGATAGGGGGAAGGAGGGCACTGTTAGTGGACACTGGGATAGGGGTCAGGAGGGCAGTGTTAGTGGACACTGGGATAGGGGGAAGGAAGGAAGTGTTAGTGGACACTGGGATAGGGGGAAGGAGGGCACTGTTAGTGGACACTGGGATAGGGGGAAGGAGGGCACTGTTAGTAGACACTGGGATAGGGGGAAGGAGGGCACTGTTAGTGGACACTGGGATAGGGGTCAGGAGGGCAGTGTTAGTGGACACTGGGATAGGGGGAAGGAAGGAAGTGTTAGTGTTCACTGGGAAAGGGGGAAGGAGGGCACTGTTAGTGGACACTGGGATAGGGGGAAGGAGGGCACTGTTAGTGGACACTGGGATAGGGGTCAGGAGGGCACTGTTAGTGGACACTGGGATAGGGGTCAGGAGGGCACTGTTAGTGGACACTGGGATAGGGGGAAGGAAGGAAGTGTTAGTGGACACTGGGATAGGGGGAAGGAGTGCACTGTTAGTGGACACTGGGATAAGGGGAAGGAGGGCACTGTTAGGGGACACTGGGATTTGGGGAATTAAGGTACTGCTAGTGGACACTGGGATAGGGGGAAGGAGGGCACTGTTAGTGGACACTGGGATGGGGGGAATTAAGGTACTGCTAGTGGACACTGGGATAGGGGGAAGGAGGGCACTGTTAGTGTACACTGGGATAGGGGTCAGGAGGGCAGTGTTAGTGGACACTGGGATAGGGGTCTGGAGTGCACTGTTAGTGGACACTGGGATGGGGGGAATTAAGGTACTGCTAGTGGACACTGGGATAGGGGGAAGGAGGGCACTGTTAGTGGACACTGGGATGGGGGAATTAAGGTACTGGTGGTGGACACTGGGATAGGGGGAAGGAGGGCACTGTTAGTGGACACTGGGATAAGGGGAAGGAGGGCACTGTTAGGGGACACTGGGATTTGGGGAATTAAGGTACTGCTAGTGGACACTGGGATAGGGGGAAGGAGGGCACTGTTAGTGGACACTGGGATGGGGGGAATTAAGGAACTGCTACTGGACACTGGGATAGGGGGAAGGAGGGCACTGTTAGTGGACACTGGGATAGGGGGAAGGAGGGCACTGTTAGTGGACACTGGGATAGGGGTCAGGAGGGCAGTGTTAGTGGACACTGGGATAGGGGGAAGGAAGGAAGTGTTAGTGTTCAATGGGATAGGGGGAAGGAGGGCACTGTTAGTGGACACTGGGATAGGGGGAAGGAGGGCACTGTTAGTGGACACTGGGATAGGGTTCAAGAGTGCACTGTTAGTGGACACTGGGATAGGGGTCAGGAGGGCACTGTTAGTGGACACTGGGATAGGGGGAAGGAAGGAAGTGTTAGTGGACACTGGGATAGGGGGAAGGAGGGCACTGTTAGTGGACACTGGGATAATGGGAAGGAGGGCACTGTTAGGGGACACTGGGATTTGTGGAATTAAGGTACTGCTAGTGGACACTGGGATAGGGGGAAGGAAGGAAGTGTTAGTGGACACTGGGATTGGGGGAAGGAGGGCACTGTTAGTGGACACTGGGATAGGGGGAAGGAGGGCACCGTTAGTGGACACTGGGATAGGGGGAAGGGGGGCACTGTTAGTGGACACTGGAATAGGGGTCTGGAGGGCACTGTTAGTGGACACTGGGATGGGTGGAATTAAGGTACTGCTATTGGACACTGGGATAGGGGGAAGGAGGGCACTGTTAGTGGACACTGGGATAGGGGGAAGGAGGGCACTGTTAGTGGACACAGGGATGGGGGGAATTAAGGTACTGCTAGTGGACACTGGGATAGGGGGAAGGAGGGCACTGTTAGTGGACACTGGGATAGGGGGAAGGAGGGCACTGTTAGTGGACACTGGGATATGGGGAAGGAGGGCACTGTTAGTTGACACTGGGATGGGGGGAATTAAGGTACTGCTTGTGGAAACTGGGATAGGGGGAAGGAGGGCACTGTTAGTGGACACTGGGATAAGGGGAAGGAGGGCACTGTTAGGGGACACTGGGATTTGGGGAATTAAGGTACTGCTTCTGGACACTGGGATAGGGGGAAGGAGGGCACTGTTAGTGGACACTGGGATGGGGGGAATTAAGGTACTGCTAGTGGACACTGGGATAGGGGGAAGGAGGGCACTGTTAGTGTACACTGGGATAGGGGGAAGGAGGGCACTGTTAGTGGACACTGGGATGGGGGGAATTAAGGTACTGCTAGTGGACACTGGGATAGGGGGAAGGAGGGCACTGTTAGTGGACACTGGGGTGAGGGGAATTAAGGTACTGCTATTGGACACTGGGATAGGGGGAAGGAGGGCACTGTTAGTGGACACTGGGATAGGGGGAAGGAGGGCACTGTATTTGGACACTGAGGTAGGGGGAAGGAGGGCACTGTTAGTGGACACTGGGATATGGGGAAGGAAGGCACTGTATTTGGACACTGGGATAGGGGGAAGGCGGGCACTGTTAGTGGACACTGGGATAGGGGTCAGGAGGGCAGTGTTAGTGGACACTGGGATAGGGGGAAGGAAGGAAGTGTTAGTGTTCACTGGGATAGGGGGAAGGAGGGCACTGTTAGTGGACACTGGGATTTGGGGAATTAAGGTACTGCTAGTGGACACTGGGATAGGGGGAAGGAGGGCACTGTATTTGGACACTGGGGTAGGGGGAAGGAGGGCACTGTTAGTGGACACTGGGATATGGGGAAGGAAGGCACTGTATTTGGACACTGGGATAGGGGGAAGGAGGGCACTGTTAGTGGACACTGGGATAGGGGTCAGGAGGGCACTGTTAGTGGACACTGGGATAGGGGGAAGGAAGGAAGCGTTAGTGTTCACTGGGATAGGGGGAAGGAGTGTACTGTTAGTGGACACTGGGATAGGGGGAAGGAGGGCACTGTTAGTGGACACTGGGATTTGGGGAATTAAGGTACTGCTAGTGGACACTGGGATAGGGGGAAGGAGTGCACTGTTAGTGGACACTGGGATTTCGGGAATTAAGGTACTGCTAGTGGACACTGGGATAGGGGGAAGGAGGGCACTGTTAGTGTAAACTGGGATAGGGGGAAGGAGGGCACTGTTAGTGGACACTGGGATTTGGGGAATTAAGGTACTGCTAGTGGACACTGGGATAGGGGGAAGGAGGGCACTGTTAGTGGACACTGGGATGGGGGGAATTAAGGTACTGCTAGTGGACACTGGGATAGGGGGAAGGAGGCCAATGTTAGTGTACACTGGGATAGGGGGAAGGAGGGCACTGTTAGTGGACACTGGGATTTGGGGAATTAAGGTACTGCTAGTGGACACTGGGATAGGGGGAAGGAGGGCACTGTTAGTGGACACTGGGGTGGGGGGAATTAAGGTACTGCTAGTGGACACTGGGATAGGGGGAAGGAGGGCACTGTTAGTGGACACTGGGGTGGGGGGAATTAAGGTACTGCTAGTGGACACTGGGATAGGGAGAAGGAGGGCAATGTTAGTGGACACTGGGATAGGGGGAAGGAGGGCACTGTATTTGGACACTGGGGTACGGGGAAGGAGGGCACTGTTAGTGGACACTGGGATATGGGGAAGGGAGGCACTGTATTTGGAAACTGGGATAGGGGGAAGGAGGGCACTGTTAGTGGACACTGGGATATGGGGAAGGAGGGCACTGTTAGGGGACACTGGGATTTGGGGAATTAAGATACTGCTAGTGGACACTGGGATAGGGGGAAGGAGGGCACTGTTAGTGGACACTGGGATGGGGGGAATTAAGGTACTGCTAGTGGACACTGGGATAGTGGGAATGAGGGCACTGTTAGTGTACACTGGGATAGGGGGAAGGAGGGCACTGTTAGTGGACACTGGGATTTGGGGAATTAAGGTACTGCTAGTGGACACTGGGATAGGGGGAAGGAGGGCACTGTAAGTGGACACTGGGATGGGGGGAATTAAGGTACTGCTAGTGGACACTGGGATAGTGGGGAGGAGGGTACTGCTAGTGTACACAGGGATAGGGGTCAGGAGGGCACTGTTAGTGGACACTGGGATAGGGGTCTGGAGGGCCCGGTTAGTGGACACTGGGATGGGTGGAATTAAGGTACTGCTAGTGGACACTGGGATAGGGGGAAGGAGGGCACTGTTAGTGGACACTGGGATAGGGGGAAGGAGGGCACTGTTAGTGGACACAGTGATGGGGGGAATTAAGGTACTGCTAGTGGACACTGGGATAGGTAGAAGGAGGGCACTGTTAGTGGACACTGGGATAGGGGTCTGGAGGGCACTGTTAGTGGACACAGTGATGGGGGGAATTAAGGTACTGCTAGTGGACACTGGGATAGGGGGAAGGAGGGCACTGTTAGTGGACACTGGGATGGGGGAATTAAGGTACTGCTTGTGGACACTGGGATAGTGGGAAGGAGGGCACTGTTAGTGGACACTGGGATAAGGGGAAGGAGGGCACTGTTAGGGGACACTGGGATTTGGGGAATTAAGGTACTGCTAGTGGACACTGGGATAGGGGGAAGGAGGGCACTGTTAGTGGACACTGGGATGGGGGGAATTAAGGTACTGCTAGTGTACATTGGGATAGGGGGAAGGAGGGCACTGTTAGTGTACACTGGGATAGGGGGAAGGAGGGCACTGTTAGTGGACACTGGGATAGGGGGAATTAAGGTCATGCTAGTGGACACTGGGACAGGGGGAAGGAGGGCACTGTTAGTGGACACTGGGGTGAGGGGAATTAAGGTACTGCTAGTGGACACTGGGATAGGGGGAAGGAGGGCACTGTTAGTGGACATTGGGATAGGGGGAAGGAGGGCACTGTATTTGGACACTGGGGTAGGGGGAAGGAGGGCGCTGTTAGTGGACACTGGGATATGGGGAAGGAAGGCACTGTATTTGGACACTGGGATAGGGGGAAGGAGGGCACTGTATTTGGACACTGGGGTAGGGGGAAGGAGGGCACTGTTAGTGGACACTGGGATATGGGGAAGGAAGGCACTGTATTTGGACACTGGGATAGGGGGAAGGAGGGCAGTGTTAGTGGACACTGGGATAGGGGGAAGGAAGGAAGTGTTAGTGTTCACTGGGATAGGGGGAAGGAGGGCACTGTTAGTGGGCACTGGGATAGGGGGAAGGAGGGCACTGTTAGTGGACACTGGGATAGGGGTCAGGAGGGCACTGTTAGTGGACACTGGGATAGGGGGAAGGAGGGCACTGTTAGTGGACACTGGGATGGGTGGAATTAAGGTACTGTTAGTGGACACTGGGATAGGGGGAAGGAGGGCACTGTTAGTGGACACTGGGATAGGGGGAAGGAGGGCACTGTTTGTGGACACTGGGATGGGGGAAATTAAGGTACTGCTAGTGGACACTGGGATAGGGGGAAGGAGGGCACTGTTAGTGTACACTGGGATAGGGGGAAGGAGGGCACTGTTAGTGGACACTGGGATTTGGGGAATTAAGGTACTGCTAGTGGACACTGGGATAGGGGGAAGGAGGGCACTGTTAGTGGACACTGGGTTTGGGGGAATTAAGGTACTGCTAGTGGACACTGGGATAGGGGGAAGGAGGGCACTGTTAGTGGACACTGGGATAGGGGGAAGGAGGGGACTGTTAATGGACACTGGGATAGGGGGAAGGAGGGCACTGTTAGTGGACACTGGGATAGGGGGAATTAAGGTCATGCTAGTGGACACTGGGACAGGGGGAAAGAGGGCACTGTTAGTGGACACTGGGGTGAGGGGAATTAAGGTACTGCTAGTGGACACTGGGATAGGGGGAAGGAGGGCACTGTTAGTGGACATTGGGATAGGGGGAAGGAGGGCACTGTATTTGGACACTGGGGTAGGGGGAAGGAGGGCGCTGTTAGTGGACACTGGGATATGGGGAAGGAAGGCACTGTATTTGGACACTGGGATAGGGGGAAGGAGGGCACTGTATTTGGACACTGGGGTAGGGGGAAGGAGGGCACTGTTAGTGGACACTGGGATATGGGGAAGGAAGGCACTGTATTTGGACACTGGGATAGGGGGAAGGAGGGCAGTGTTAGTGGACACTGGGATAGGGGGAAGGAAGGAAGTGTTAGTGTTCACTGGGATAGGGGGAAGGAGGGCACTGTTAGTGGGCACTGGGATAGGGGGAAGGAGGGCACTGTTAGTGGACACTGGGATAGGGGTCAGGAGGGCACTGTTAGTGGACACTGGGATAGGGGGAAGGAGGGCACTGTTAGTGGACACTGGGATGGGTGGAATTAAGGTACTGTTAGTGGACACTGGGATAGGGGGAAGGAGGGCACTGTTAGTGGACACTGGGATAGGGGGAAGGAGGGCACTGTTTGTGGACACTGGGATGGGGGAAATTAAGGTACTGCTAGTGGACACTGGGATAGGGGGAAGGAGGGCACTGTTAGTGTACACTGGGATAGGGGGAAGGAGGGCACTGTTAGTGGACACTGGGATAGGGGGAATTAAGGTACTGCTAGTGGACACTGGGATAGGGGGAAGGAGGGCACTGTTAGTGGACACTGGGTTTGGGGGAATTAAGGTACTGCTAGTGGACACTGGGATAGGGGGAAGGAGGGCACTGTTAGTGGACACTGGGATAGGGGGAAGGAGGGGACTGTTAATGGACACTGGGATAGGGGGAAGGAGGGCACTGTTAGTGGACACTGGGATAGGGGTCTGGAGGGCACTGTTAGTGGACACTGGGATGGGGAGAATTAAGGTACTGCTTGTGGACACTGGGATAGGGGGAAGGAGGGCACTGTTAGTGTACACTGGGATAGGGGGAAGGAGGGCACTGTTAGTGGACACTGGGATTTGGGGAATTAAGGTACTGCTAGTGGACACTGGGATAGGGGGAAGGAGGGCACTGTTAGTGGACACTGGGATGGGGGGAATTAAGGTACTGCTAGTGGACACTGGGATAGGGGGAATTAAGGTACTGCTAGTGGACACTGGGATAGGGGGAAGGAGGGCACTGTTAGTGTACACTGGGATAGGGGGAAGGAGGGCACTGTTAGTGGACACTGGGATTTGGGGAATTAAGGTACTGCTAGTGGACACTGGGATAGGGGGAAGGAGGGCACTGTTAGTGTACACTGGGATAGGGGGAAGGAGGGCACTGTTAGTGGACACTGGGATTTGGGGAATTAAGGTACTGCTAGTGGACACTGGGATAGGGGGAAGGAGGGCACTGTTAGTGGACACTGGGATGGGGGGAATTAAGGTACTGCTAGTGGACACTGGGATAGGGGGAAGGAGGGCACTGTTAGTGTACACTGGGATAGGGGGCAGGAGAGCATTGTTAGTGGACACTGGGATTTGGGGAATTAAGGTACTGCTAGTGGACACTGGGATAGGGGGAAGGAGGGCACTGTTAGTGGACACTCGGGTGGGGGGTATTAAGGTACTGCTAGTGGACACTGGGATAGGGAGAAGGACGGCACTGTTAGTGGACACTGGGATAGGGGGAAGGAGGGCACTGTATTTGGACACTGGGATTTGGGGAATTAAGGTACTGCTAGTGGACACTGGGATAGGGGGAAGGAGGGCACTGTATTTGGACACTGGGATTTGGGGAATTAAGGTACTGCTAGTGGACACTGGGATAGGGGGAAGGAGGGCACTGTTAGTGGACACTGGGATAAGGGGAAGGAGGGCACTGTTAGGGGACACTGGGATTTGGGGAATTAAGGTACTGCTAGTGGACACTGGGATAGGGGGAAGGAGGGCACTGTTAGTGGACACTGGGATGGGGGGAATTAAGGTACTGCTAGTGGACATTGGGATAGGGGGAAGGAGGGCACTGTTAGTGTACACTGGGATAGGGGGAAGGAGGGCACTGTTAGTGGACACTGGGATAGGGGGAATTAAGGTCATGCTAGTGGACACTGGGACAGGGGGAAGGAGGGCACTGTTAGTGGACTTTGGGGTGAGGGGAATTAAGGTACTGCTAGTGGACACTGGGATAGGGGGAAGGAGGGCACTGTTAGTGGACATTGGGATAGGGGGAAGGAGGGCACTGTATTTGGACACTGGGGTAGGGGGAAGGAGGGCACTGTTAGTGGACACTGGGATATGGGGAAGGAAGGCACTGTATTTGGACACTGGGATAGGGGGAAGGAGGGCACTGTATTTGGACACTGGGGTAGGGGGAAGGAGGGCACTGTTAGTGGACACTGGGATATGGGGAAGGAAGGCACTGTATTTGGACACTGGGATAGGGGGAAGGAGGGCAGTGTTAGTGGACACTGGGATAGGGGGAAGGAAGGAAGTGTTAGTGTTCACTGGGATAGGGGGAAGGAGGGCACTGTTAGTGGGCACTGGGATAGGGGGAAGGAGGGCACTGTTAGTGGACACTGGGATAGGGGTCAGGAGGGCACTGTTAGTGGACACTGGGATAGGGGGAAGGAGGGCACTGTTAGTGGACACTGGGATGGGTGGAATTAAGGTACTGTTAGTGGACACTGGGATAGGGGGAAGGAGGGCACTGTTAGTGTACACTGGGATAGGGGGAAGGAGGGCACTGTTAGTGGACACTGGGATTTGGGGAATTAAGGTACTGCTAGTGGACACTGGGATAGGGGGAAGGAGGGCACTGTTAGTGGACACTGGGTTTGGGGGAATTAAGGTACTGCTAGTGGACACTGGGATATGGGGAAGGAGGGCACTGTTAGTGGACACTGGGATAGGGGGAAGGAGGGCACTGTTAATGGACACTGGGATAGGGGGAAGGAGGGCACTGTTAGTGGACACTGGGATAGGGGTCTGGAGGGCACTGTTAGTGGACACTGGGATGGGGAGAATTAAGGTACTGCTTGTGGACACTGGGATAGGGGGAAGGAGGGCACTGTTAGTGGACACTGGGATAAGGGGAAGGAGGGCACTGTTAAGGGACACTGGGATTTGGGGAATTAAGGTACTGCTAGTGGACACTGGGATAGGGGGAAGGAGGGCACTGTTAGTGGACACTGGTATGGGGGGAATTAAGGTACTGCTAGTGGACACTGGGATAGGGGGAAGGAGGGCACTGTTAGTGTACACTGGGATAGGGGGAAGGAGGGCACTGTTAGTGGACACTGGGATTTGGGGAATTAAGGTACTGCTAGTGGACACTGGGATAGGGGGAAGGAGGGCACTGTTAGTGGACACTGGGATGGGGGGAATTAAGGTACTGCTAGTGGACACTGGGATAGGGGGAAGGAGGGCACTGTTAGTGTACACTGGGATAGGGGGAAGGAGAGCATTGTTAGTGGACACTGGGATTTGGGGAATTAAGGTACTGCTAGTGGACACTGGGATAGGGGGAAGGAGGGCACTGTTAGTGGACACTCGGGTGGGGGGAATTAAGGTACTGCTAGTGGACACTGGGATAGGGAGAAGGAGGGCACTGTTAGTGGACACTGGGATAGGGGGAAGGAGGGCACTGTATTTGGTCACTGGGATTTGGGGAATTAAGGTACTGCTAGTGGACACTGGGATAGGGGGAAGGAGGGCACTGTATTTGGACACTGGGATTTGGGGAATTAAGGTACTGCTAGTGGACACTGGGATAGGGGGAAAGAGGGCACTGTTAGTGGACACTGGGGTGGGGGGAATTAAGGTACTGCTAGTGGACAGTGGGATAGGGAGAAGGAGGGCACTGTTAGTGGACACTGGGATAGGGGGAAGGAGGGCACTCTATTTGGACACTGGGGTACGGGGAAGGAGGGCACTGTTAGTGGACACTGGGATATGGGGAAGGGAGGCACTGTATTTGGAAACTGGGATAGGGGGAAGGAGGGCACTGTTAGTGGACACTGGGATATGGGGAAGGAGGGCACTGTTAGGGGACACTGGGATTTGAGGAATTAAGGTACTGCTAGTGGACACTGGGATAGGGGGAAGGAGGGCACTGTTAGTGGACACTGGGATGGGGGGAATTAAGGTACTGCTAGTGGACACTGGGATAGGGGAAGGAGGGCACTGTTAGTGTACACTGGGATAGGGGGAAGGAGGGCACTGTTAGTGTACACTGGGATAGGGGGAAGGAGGGCACTGTTAGTGGACACTGGGAATTGGGGAATTAAGGCACTGCTAGTGGACACTGGGATAGGGGGAAGGAGGGCACTGTAAGTGGACACTGGGATGGGGGGAATTAAGGTACTGCTAGTGGACACTGGGATAGGGGTAAGGAGGTTACTGTTAGTGTACACTGGGATAGGGGGAAGGAGGGCACTGTTAGTGGACACTGGGATTTGGGGAATTAAGGTACTGCTAGTGGACACTGGGATAGGGGGAAGGAGGGCACTGTTAGTGGACACTGGGATGGGGGAATTAAGGTACTGCATGTGGACACTGGGATAAGGGGGAAGGAGGGCACTGTTAGTGGACACTGGGATGGGGGGAATTAAGGTACTGCTGGTGGACATTGGGATAGGGGGAAGGAGGGCACTGTTAGTGTACACTGGGATAGGGGGAAGGAGGGCACTGTTAGTGGACACTGGGATAGGGGGAATTAAGGTCATGCTAGTGGACACTGGGACAGGGGGAAGGAGGGCACTGTTAGTGGACACTGGGGTGAGGGGAATTAAGGTACTGCTAGTGGACACTGGGATAGGGGGAAGGAGGGCACTGTTAGTGGACATTGGGATAGGGGGAAGGAGGGCACTGTATTTGGACACTGGGGTAGGGGGAAGGAGGGCACTGTTAGTGGACACTGGGATATGGGGAAGGAAGGCACTGTATTTGGACACTGGGATAGGGGGAAGGAGGGCACTGTATTTGGACACTGGGGTAGGGGGAAGGAGGGCACTGTTAGTGGACACTGGGATATGGGGAAGGAAGGCACTGTATTTGGACACTGGGATAGGGGGAAGGAGGGCAGTGTTAGTGGACACTGGGATAGGGGGAAGGAAGGAAGTGTTAGTGTTCACTGGGATAGGGGGAAGGAGGGCACTGTTAGTGGGCACTGGGATAGGGGGAAGGAGGGCACTGTTAGTGGACACTGGGATAGGGGTCAGGAGGGCACTGTTAGTGGACACTGGGATAGGGGGAAGGAGGGCACTGTTAGTGGACACTGGGATGGGTGGAATTAAGGTACTGTTAGTGGACACTGGGATAGGGGGAAGGAGGGCACTGTTAGTGGACACTGGGATAGGGGGAAGGAGGGCACTGTTTGTGGACACTGGGATGGGGGAAATTAAGGTACTGCTAGTGGACACTGGGATAGGGGGAAGGAGGGCACTGTTAGTGTACACTGGGATAGGGGGAAGGAGGGCACTGTTAGTGGACACTGGGATTTGGGGAATTAAGGTACTGCTAGTGGACACTGGGATAGGGGGAAGGAGGGCACTGTTAGTGGACACTGGGTTTGGGGGAATTAAGGTACTGCTAGTGGACACTGGGATATGGGGAAGGAGGGCACTGTTAGTGGACACTGGGATAGGGGGAAGGAGGGCACTGTTAATGGACACTGGGATAGGGGGAAGGAGGGCACTGTTAGTGGACACTGGGATAGGGGTCTGGAGGGCACTGTTAGTGGACACTGGGATGGGGAGAATTAAGGTACTGCTTGTGGAAACTGGGATAGGGGGAAGGAGGGCACTGTTAGTGGACACTGGGATAAGGGGAAGGAGGGCACTGTTAAGGGACACTGGGATTTGGGGAATTAAGGTACTGCTAGTGGACACTGGGATAGGGGGAAGGAGGGCACTGTTAGTGGACACTGGTATGGCGGGAATTAAGGTACTGCTAGTGGACACTGGGATAGGGGGAAGGAGGGCACTGTTAGTGTACACTGGGATAGGGGGAAGGAGGGCACTGTTAGTGGACACTGGGATTTGGGGAATTAAGGTACTGCTAGTGGACACTGGGATAGGGGGAAGGAGGGCACTGTTAGTGGACACTGGGATGGGGGGAATTAAGGTACTGCTAGTGGACACTGGGATAGGGGGAAGGAGGGCACTGTTAGTGTACACTGGGATAGGGGGAAGGAGAGCATTGTTAGTGGACACTGGGATTTGGGGAATTAAGGTACTGCTAGTGGACACTGGGATAGGGGGAAGGAGGGCACTGTTAGTGGACACTCGGGTGGGGGGAATTAAGGTACTGCTAGTGGACACTGGGATAGGGGAAGGAGGGCACTGTTAGTGTACACTGGGATAGGGGGAAGGAGGGCACTGTTAGTGTACACTGGGATAGGGGGAAGGAGGGCACTGCTAGTGGACACTGGGAATTGGGGAATTAAGGCACTGCTAGTGGACACTGGGATAGGGGGAAGGAGGGCACTGTAAGTGGACACTGGGATGGGGGGAATTAAGGTACTGCTAGTGGACACTGGGATAGGGGTAAGGAGGTTACTGTTAGTGTACACTGGGATGGGGGAAGGAGGGCACTGTTAGTGGACACTGGGATTTGGGGAATTAAGGTACTGCTAGTGGACACTGGGATAGGGGGAAGGAGGGCACTGTTAGTGGACACTGGGATGGGGGAATTAAGGTACTGCATGTGGACACTGGGATAAGGGGGAAGGAGGGCACTGTTAGTGGACACTGGGATATGGGGAAGGAAGGCACTGTTAGTGGACACTGGGATAGGGGAAAGGAGGGCACTGTTAGTGGACACTGGGATATGGGGAAGGAGGGCACTGTTAGTGGACACTGGGATAGGGGGAAGGAGGGCACTGTTAGTGGACACAGGGATGGGGGGAATTAAGGTACTGCTAGTGGACACTGGGATAGGGGGAAGGAGGGCACTGTTAGTGGACACTGGGATGGGGGAATTAAGGTACTGCATGTGGACACTGGGATAGGGGGAAGGAGGGCACTGTTAGTGGACACTGGGATAAGGGGAAGGAGGGCACTGTTAGGGGACACTGGGATAGGGGGAAGGAGGGCACTGTTAGTGGACACAGGGATGGGGGGAATTAAGGTACTGCTAGTGGACACTGGGATAGGGGGAAGGAGGGCACTGTTAGTGGACACTGGGATGGGGGAATTAAGGTACTGCATGTGGACACTGGGATAGGGGGAAGGAGGGCACTGTTAGTGGACACTGGGATAAGGGGAAGGAGGGTACTGTTAGGGGACACTGGGATTTGGGGAATTAAGGTACTGCTAGTGGACACTGGGATAAGGGGAAGGAGGGCACTGTTAGTGGACACTGGGATAGGGGGAAGGAGGGCACTGTATTTGGACACTGGGGTACGGGGAAGGAGGGCACTGTTAGTGGACACTGGGATATGGGGAAGGGAGGCACTGTATTTGGAAACTGGGATAGGGGGAAGGAGGGCACTGTTAGTGGACACTGGGATATGGGGAAGGAGGGCACTGTTAGGGGACACTGGGATTTGAGGAATTAAGGTACTGCTAGTGGACACTGGGATAGGGGGAAGGAGGGCACTGTTAGTGGACACAGGGATGGGGGGAATTAAGGTACTGCTAGTGGACACTGGGATAGGGGGAAGGAGGGCACTGTTAGTGGACACTGGGATGGGGGAATTAAGGTACTGCATGTGGACACTGGGATAGGGGGAAGGAGGGCACTGTTAGTGGACACTGGGATAAGGGGAAGGAGGGCACTGTTAGTGGACACAGGGATGGGGGGAATTAAGGTACTGCTAGTGGACACTGGGATAGGGGGAAGGAGGGCACTGTTAGTGGACACTGGGATGGGGGAATTAAGGTACTGCATGTGGACACTGGGATAGGGGGAAGGAGGGCACTGTTAGTGGACACTGGGATAAGGGGAAGGAGGGCACTGTTAGGGGACACTGGGATGGGGGGAATTAAGGTACTGCTAGTGGACACTGGGATAGGGGGAAGGAGGGCACTGTTAGTGGACACTGGGATATGGGGAAGGAAGGCACTGTTAGTGGACACTGGGATAGGGGAAAGGAGGGCACTGTTAGTGGACACTGGGATGGGGGGAATTAAGGTACTGCTAGTGGACACTGGGATAGGGGAAGGAGGGCACTGTTAGTGTACACTGGGATAGGGGGAAGGAGGGCACTGCTAGTGGACACTGGGATAGGGGGAAGGAGGGCACTGTTAGTGGACACTGGGATGGGGGAATTAAGGTACTGCATGTGGACACTGGGATAGGGGGAAGGAGGGCACTGTTAGTGGACACTGGGATAAGGGGAAGGAGGGCACTGTTAGGGGACACTGGGATAGGGGGAAGGAGGGCACTGTTAGTGGACACAGGGATGGGGGGAATTAAGGTACTGCTAGTGGACACTGGGATAGGGGGAAGGAGGGCACTGTTAGTGGACACTGGGATGGGGGAATTAAGGTACTGCATGTGGACAATGGGATAAGGGGAAGGAGGGCACTGTTAGTGGACACTGGGATAAGGGGAAGGAGGGCACTGTTAGGGGACACTGGGATTTGGGGAATTAAGGTACTGCTAGTGGACACTGGGATAGGGGGAAGGAGGGCACTGACAGTGGACACTGGGATGGGGGGAATTAAGGTACTGCTAGTGGACACTGGGATAGGGGGAAGGAGGGCATTGTTAGTGTACACTGGTATAGGGGGAAGGAGGGCACTGTTAGTGGACACTGGGATTTGGGGAATTAAGGTACTGCTAGTGGACACTGGGATAGGGGGAAGCAGGGCACTGTTAGTGGACACTGGGGTGGGGGGAATTAAGGTACTGCTAGTGGACACTGGGATAGGGGGAAGGAGGGCACTGTTAGTGGACACTGGGATAGGGGGAAGGAGCGCACTGTATTTGGACACTGGGGTAGGGGGAAGGAGGGCACTGTTAGGGGACACTGGGATTTGGGGAATTAAGGTACTGCTAGTGGACACTGGGATAGGGGGAAGGAGGGCACTGTTAGTGGACACTGGGATGGGGGGAATTAAGGTACTGCTAGTGGACACTGGGATAGGGGGAAGGAGGGCACTGTTAGTGGACACTGGGATAAGGGGAAGGAGGGCACTGTTAGGGGACACTGGGATTTGGGGAATCAAGGTACTGCTAGTGGACACTGGGATAGGGGGAAGGAGGGCACTGTTAGTGGACACTGGGATGGGGGAATTAAGGTACTGCTAGTGGACACTGGGATAGGGGGAAGGAGGGCCCTGTTAGTGTACACTGGGATAGGGGGAAGGAGGGCACTGTTAGTGGACACTGGGATTTGGGGAATTAAGGTACTGCTAGTGGACACTGGGATAGGGGGAAGGAGGGCACTGTTAGTGGACACTGGGGTGGGGGGAATTAAGGTACTGCTAGTGGACACTGGGATAGGGGGAAGGAGGGCACTGTTAGTGGACACTGGGATAGGGGGAAGGAGGGCACTGTATTTGGACACTGGGGTAGGGGGAAGGAGGGCACTGTTAGTGGACACTGGGATATGGGGAAGGAAGGCACTGTATTTGGACACTGGGATAGGGGGAAGGAGGGCACTGTTAGTGGACACTGGGATGGGGGGAATTAAGGTACTGCTAGTGGACACTGGGATAGGGGGAAGGAGGTCACTGTTAGTGGACACTGGGATAGGGGGAAGGAGGGCACTGTTAGTGGACACTGGGGTTGGGGGAATTAAGGTACTGCTAGTGGACACTGGGATAGGGGGAAGGAGGGCACTGTTAGTGGACACTGGGATAGGGGGAAGGAGGGCACTGTTAGTGGACACTGGGATGGGGGAAGGAGGGCACTGTTAGTGGACACTGGGATAGGGGTCTGGATGGCACTGTTAGTGGACACTGGGATATGGGGAATTAAGCTACTGCTAGTGGACACTGGGATAGGGGGAAGGAGGGCACTGTTAGTGGAAACTGGGATAGGGGGAATTAAGGTACTGCTTGTGGACACTGGGATAGGGGGAAGGAGGTCACTGTTAGTGGACACTGGGATAGGGGGAAGGAGGGCACTGTTAGTGGACACTGGGGTTGGGGGAATTAAGGTACTGCTAGTGGACACTGGGATAGGGGGAAGGAGGGCACTGTTAGTGGACACTGGGATAAGGGGAAGGAGGGCACTGTTAGGGGACACTGGGATTTGGGGAATTAAGGCACTGCTAGTGGACACTGGGATAGGGGGAAGGAGGGCACTGTTAGTGGACACTGGGATGGGGGGCATTAAGGTACTGCTAGTGGACACTGGGATAGGGGGAAGGAGGGCACTGTTAGTGTACACTGGGATAGGTGGAAGGAGGGCACTGTTAGTGGACACTGGGATTTGGGGAATTAAGGTACTTCTAGTGGACACTGGGATAGGGGGAAGGAGGGCACTGTTAGTGGACACTGGGATGGGGGGAATTAAGGTACTGCTAGTGGACACTGGGATAGGGGGAAGGAGGGCACTGTTAGTGGACACTGGGATAGGGGGAAGGAGGGCACTGTTAGTGGACACTGTGATTGTGGGGAACTAAGGTACTGCTAGTGGACACTGGGATAGGGGCAAGGATGGCACTGTTAGTGGACACTGGGATATGGGGAAGGAAGGCACTGTTAGTGGACACTGGGATAGGGGGAAGGAGGGCACTGTTAGTGGACACTGGTATATGGGGAAGGAGGGCACTGTTAGTGGACACTGGGATAGGTGGGAAGGAAGGCACTGTTTGTGGACACTGGGATAGGGGGAAGGAAGGCACTGTTAGTGGACACTGGGATAGGGGGAAGGAGGACACTGTTAGTGGACACTGTGATGGGGGGAATTAAGCTACTGCTAGTGGACACTGGGATGGGGGAAGGAGGGCACTGTTTGTGGACACTGGGATAGGATGAAGGAAGGCACTGTTAGTGGACACTGGGGTGTGGGGAAGGAAGGCACTGTTAGTGGACACTGGGATAGGAGGAAGGAAAGCACTGTTAGTGGACACTGGGGTGGGGGAAGGAGGGCACTGTTTGTGGACACTGGGATAGGGGGAATTAAGGTACTGCTAGCGGACACTGGGATAGGGGGAAGGAGGGCACTGTTTGTGGACACTGGGATAGGGGGAAGGAAGGCACTGTTAGTGGACACTGGGGTGGGGGAAGGAGGGCACTGTTTGTGGACACTATGATATGGGGAAGTAGGGCACTGTTAGCAGGCAATGCCCTTAACTCTGGAGCTCTGCCAGGTTCTTGTTATGAGCGGTTAGCACTGTGCCGACGCGATATGGGCCAATGACTCGTCTCAGAACAACAAAATCACCAGGGATTCTGGGAAAGACAGAGAGTTGCAGAAAGTTCCATTGGCAGTTGTTGAGATCATTATGAATTGTTGCTGTACCTTTGGAACTATGGTTTATCTCAATCTCTACCACTCTCTATCTCACTCTCTCCCCTTCTCTCTGGCCAATGGTTTTCTCTCTCGTTTTCAGGCATTGGGCTTTCGCTCATTTCTTGCTGTCCCAACGCAACTCAGGCTATTTGGGGAAATTAAATAACCTGAGGATTAAACTACTTTAGAAGCCCCAATTAACATATTTCCCACTGTTGGGAAATGTTGCCTGAAGTAGAATGGACAGTAATTTTACGCATGGATTTTCTTCACCCTAATTCTTCAATTTTGAATAATCCTGAGATTAAATTGTTTTATGGGATGGTGGGGTCTTTTCAATGTTCTTTTAACAAGTGAACTACTAAGAATTGAATTTCAGAAATGTCAGCTAATATACTGGTTTAAATCAGTATTACATGCTTGTTGTATTGTGCATGCAGAACATGATTTACAGCCAGAAACCATTAGACTTTTATTTTAAATCTAACTTTAATGGCCACATTATCACACATAAACAGTTTATACAACAAGTCAGATACAAGCTGAATAAATGGCTTCAGGGTGTGTTGACCATATAGTGAGAGTGTCACAACACTGGGAGATTACAGTGGATTATGTATCTGCCCAAGGCCTATATCTGACAACAGTCATTCTGGATGAATATACCAATTAGAGTGGTAATTGCCTGTGTAGTCCCCTCTGGTGTCTAATCCAAGAGATCAATTTCTGTTGAGCCCAGATATGTTACATTGTGAAAACATTCAGCTCCCTGTCCAAAGTTAGTACATTTAATTACCACTATGTTGTCATTCCTCAAGCCTCCACTATACACACAGAAAACAGGGTTCAGATTCCAAATCCAATCTCTAAAGTACCTTCTTTGACTCCCTTTCTAAATCCCGCTGTGCATGAAGATCAAAGTCTTGTGATGTTGGGATAACCCTTATTACTTCTCATTAGCTGGTAACCTGATGCATTTTGACAAGTCCAGCAGTTGCTGTGGTCAGCTGTTGATGCCTAAGCTAGCTAGCTACATATGGACCAATCAGTGGTAAAGATGAGGATCGAGGAGAATCCCCAAGCAAGATAGTGGAGTATCCAGGCAAGGTGGCCTAGCGTACCGTAAACTCCAGTTGACTGTCACCTCAAGCCCTCAAACCATTAGGGACAGTTAAAGATGGGGCTAGTTGTAGGTCTTCCATGGCCCTCCTGCCATCGTCTACCGCAGCCACAGCTCATTAAGACTCCATAGCCTCCATCTCTAGAACACTACAACACACCACTGAAGCCATTACTGTAAAGTCAATGTCTAATTAAAGTAGGAATAAACAAGGGCTTTTCTCTCCCTTGGTCCCTTTTTGCTCCCCTTTTCTCTGTGTCGCTCTCTTTTTTCTCTCTCTCTCAATCTCTCACCTCACTCTCTCTTTCTCTCTCTCAAAGTGGGGGTGATTCTCATTTGTTCCCAGTGAGACCATCAGCGATGGACGACGTCCTGTGGTCTAATTAGAAACCTAAATACTTTGAGTAATGCCTAACCCATGGGAGTTCAACTGCCACATCTCTTCCGCATGCCCTATGTGGAAGGACCCCTCCAGTCCCCCAGACCACTGGGATGTCTCATTGAAATACACCAGCCTGCTCCCCTCAGCTCCCCACAGCTGTCTTCTACAGACACTGCACTTAAGACAGCATTGCTTTCATAGCTAAAATAGACATTTGTGTCCTAAGTGGTGCAACATGGCTAATGCAAAATATTTAATTCCCCTGGGTACTAATTATGGTTGAGTACTGGCAACACGGATTCCTTTTTTTCACTTCACATAACAACTGTAAAAGCAATTCGAGCATTTTTCAATTAATTAAACACATAGTCTTCCAGTAACCTCCTCTCATTTTGCCCTCCAGGACCGTAGCTAATTTGTGCAGAATAGAAAGAAGAAAAATAGAAAGGCAGTAAAGAAAGTGTTTCCATCTTTTTAAAATATGCCTCAACAAAGGATTTCGCAACCCACTGATGAAGTGAAATTACTACATCAACAATAAAATAGAGATTTCTGAAAACCCTTTACAATATCACAGCTACTGTCACGACTTCCGACGAAGTCGGTTCCTCTCCTTGTTCGGGTGGCGTTTGGCGGTCGAAGTCACCGGTCTTCTAGCCATCGCCGATCCACCTTTCATTTTCCATTTGTTTTGTCTTGTTTTCCCACACACCTGGTTTTCATTTCCCTCATTACTTGTCGTGTATTTAACCCTCTGTTACCCCCATGTCTGTGTGTGAAATTGTTTGTTGTAAGTGCTTGTGCACATTTTGACTTGTGTGCGACCGGTTTTGTACCCATATTTTGTTATTCTGGATGCCGTTGGTTTTGATAATTAAACTACTCTGGTTATTACCCAGTTCTGCTCTCCTGCGTCTGACTTTCCTGCCACCAGTTACGCACCCCTTACAGCTAGACATTCAAATTAAGCTCTGTCAGTTTAGTGGTGTAATGGCATACAATATCTTGCAAATGTACTTTTGAAATTAAGATAATGATAGACATTTTACATTGTACTACATGCTAAAATAATCACTATTCTCTAAATGGATATGCCGTATGGCAAGCTAAAACATTATATCTATTGCCCTGGGAAAGACCTACAGTACTTCACCCCAAAACCTCACCACAATGGTCAGTCAATGAATGACAGAGAATGATCAAATAAGAAGAACACACCAGAAAAAGTTTGTAAAAATCAAATCAAATCAAATCAAATCAATGTCTTGTACAGTACCTTGCAAAAGTATTCATCCCCCTTGGCATTTTTCCTATTTTGTTGCATTACAACCTGTAATTTAAGTAGATTTTTATTTGGATTTAATGTAATGGCCATTCACAAAATAGTGCAAATTGGTGTGAAAAAAAACTTGTTTTAAAAAAGAATCTCCCCAAAAATAAACTGAAAAGTGATGTGTGCATATGTATTCATCCCCTTTGCTATGAAGCTCCTAAATACGATCTGGTGCAACCAATTACCTTCAGAAGTCACATAATTATTTTAATCAAGTCCACCTGTGTGCAACATACTGTAAGTGTCACATGATCTGTCACACGATCTGTCGCATTATCTCAGTATATATACATCTGTTCTGAAAGGCCCCAGAGTCTGCAACACCACTAAGCAAGGGGAACTACCAAGCAAGCAGCACCATGAAGACCAAGAAGTTCTCCAAACAGGTCAGGGACAAAGTTGTGGAGAAGTACAGATCAGGGTTGGGTTATAAAAAAATATCAGAAACTTTGAACATCCCACGGAGCACCATTAAATCCATTATTAAAAATGTTTAAGAATATGGCACCACAACAAACCCACCAAAACTCGCAGACCAGGCAAGGAGGGCAATAATCAGAGATGCAACAAAGAGACCAAAGATAACCCTGAAGGAGCTGCAAAGCTCCACAGCGGAGTTTGGAGTATCTGTCCACAGGACCACTTTAAGCCGTACACTCTACAGAGCTGGGCTTTATGGAAGTGGCCAGAAAAAAAGCTATTTCTTAAAGCAAAAAATAAGCAAACACATTTGGTGTTCGCCAAAAGGCATGTGGGAGACTCCCCAAACATATGGAAGAAGGTACTCTGGTCAGATGAAACTAAAATTGAGCTTTTTGCCCATCAAGGAAAACGCTTTGTCTGGGGCAAACCCAACACCTCTCATCTCCCCGAGAACACCATCCACACAGTGAAGCATGGTGGTGGCAGCATCATGCTGTGGGGATGTTTTTTATCGGCAGGGACTGGGAAACTGGTCAGAATTGAAGGTATGATGGATGGCACTAAATACAGGGAAATTCAGTCTTCCAGAGATTTGAGACTGGGAAGGAGGTTCACCTTCCAGCAGGACAATGACCCTAAACATACTTCTAAAGCAACTCTCGAGTGGTTTAAGGGGAAACATTTAAATGTCTTGGAATGGCCTTGTCAAAGCCCAGGCCTCAATCCAATTGAGACTATGAGGTATGACTTAAAGATTGCTGTACACCAGTGGAAACGCATCCAACTTGAAGGAGCTGGAGCAGTTTTGCCTTGAATGGGAAATACTCCTAGTGGCTAGATGTGCCAAGCTTATAGAGACATACCCCAAGAGACTTGCAGCTGTAATTGCTGCAAAAGGTGGCTTTACAAAGTATTAACTTTTTTTTGGGGGGGGGGGGGGGGGGGGTGAATAGTTATGCACGCTCAAGTTTTCTGTTTTTTTGTCTTGTTTCTTTTTTGTTCCACAATAAAAAATATTTTGCATCTTCAAAGTGGTAGGCATGTTGGGTAAATCAAATTATACAATGCAACAAAATAGGAAAAATGCCAAGGAGAGGGTGAATACTTTCGCACGCCACTGTATGGCGTCCCATCGTCCACTGTACAGCTGGTGTGTGTGTGTGTGTGTGTGTGTGTGTGTGTGTGTGTGTGTGTGTGTGTGTGTGTGTGTGTGTGTGTGTGTGTGTGTGTGTGTGTGTGTGTGTGTGTGTGTGTGTGATTATACTCTGAGACAGGACAGGGGGAACCAGGCAGTGATCCTGGCACACCCAGCCTCTCATAAAGGCTCCTGTCATAGCAGGAGATCAGAGGCAGCCCGTGAAATCCAGCTAATAGTCATTATGGGATCCCCTTCCTTTTCCTTCCCTCTCCCTGCTCTGTACTCCCTACCTGCTCTGCTCTCCAGGCAGCTTCCTCTCCCTGCTCTGTACTCCCTACCTGCTCTGCTCTCCAGGCAGCTTCCTCTCCCTGCTCTGTACTCCCTACCTGCTCTGCTCTCCAGTCAGCTTCCTCTCCCTGCTCTGTACTCCCTACCTGCTCTGCTCTCCAGTCAGCTTCCTCTCCCTGCTCTGTACTCCCTACCTGCTCTGCTCTCCAGTCAGCTTCCTCTCCCTGCTCTGTACTCCCTACCTGCTCTGCTCTCCAGGCAGCTTCCTCTCCCTGCTCTGTACTCCCTACTTGCTCTGCTCTCCAGGCAGCTTCCTTTCACAGTGCATTTGTCTTATCAGCCTTCACACAGATAGAGGACGCATCACACACAGCAGACAGACAACCTCCTTAGTAAAAGACCATCATTGTAAATAAGAATTTGTTCTTAACTGACTTGCCTAGTTAAATAAAGTAAATAAGGAAAGAGAGAGACAGAGCGAGAGGGGAGGCGAGGGGGTTAATGTAATATTCTGGGATGCTGGGGTTTTAAAACAATATGAGCAGTAAATTGTAGAAATAATCTAAACACAAAGTGGTAATTCAACCCTGAAGTGAAACCATTGAAAACCCTAAAAATAATCCCCAGTACTGTTATTTTTCTCTAATGTAAAATGAATGTCTGTAGTCCTTTGTAGAGCATTCTAGCATGCGTCCCTTGTGCTCAGCTCTGCAGGGTGAACACTCCGGACCCTGTGTGCTCATTCACTCCTGGGCCCAGTCAATAAGGCTATTTCTGATCTCCGGATGGCTAAGGTTTCAAAGCCTGCTTAAATGGGCGCCCACAAAGCCGGAAGCACCAACCTCAGTCAGCCCTCTCCTCCTCTACTCTCCCGCGTGGAGGACCTTTCTCTAAATATTGAGAGGGAGGCTCAGCTTCCAGCCCGTGGTAAAGGGGGAGGAGGGAGGGAGAGAGAGAGAGAGAGCGTGAGAAAGAGTGAGATAGAGAGAGTGAAAGAGAGAGCGAGAAAGAGAGAGCGAGAGAGAGAGAGGTGGGGGGGAAGCCTCCCCCACAGCTCCCACCACACACACCCGGCATGGTGACGACAGACAGGGAAGCGCAGTTCAGGGCTCCCGGTGCTAAACTCTGAACGGCAAACGTTTGGCAGAGTAATTACACGCCACAGTGCACTGGGAGTGATTAGTGATAGTTGTCTGTTAAAAGTGCTTGGAGGCTCAGAGAACCCTTTATGTGCCACGGTTGCCTTCCCCTCCACTAATGTTTAGGTTTCATTTGCATCAGGGAGGAAGGAGTCACATGTCAACACAAATAAAGCACGTCTATAAAAGAACAGTATCGTTCATATCCTATTTTATGCAAATGTCAGTACAGTATTTTCAAACGAGATTACATTTTATTTCAATAATATGTTTCCTTCAATACCATCTAGGAAACTATAACAACAAAACAATTTCCACTTTTCCACTTAACACTTTTCAACTTAACTGAGTCGTATCTACAGAACTATGTCACATCTATAGAACTATATTAAGCCTGCGGCTTGTTTTGGTCTGGATCAAAATAAATGTCACAAAGTGGGTATTCCACTCTAAAGGCGTCTCCATTGCCAGGTCATGTCACGCTCCGGTGCGTTGCCGTCAACACACTCAGGTGGCGTAGCGGCAGCCGAGCCTGCAGCCTGCCTTTCCTTTGATCTCCCTGCTGTGTTTACCTTAGCTGGTTAGCTATGGCGTCTCAGTCTTAGTCACTACGGCATGCAGCAGATGTGCCTGTAAGCAGCTGAAAGGTGAGTAGCACTCGCAGATAGTTAGTGCGCCCAGTTGTTAAACACATCACAGAGAAATAAGGGGGGAAAGGAGAGAGTCATGAGGAGGATGGACTGTGGGATTATTGACACCACCTGATAATTCCTAAACCACAACACACACACTGGGCCTTGAGCTGTGAGTCGGGTGGCAAAGGGAAACAAACGCACCCCATTGACATCCACTAGGGAGGAAAAAATACCTGAGGGGTTTGACTAGGGGATTGAGAGGATGTAAGACAGTACCTGTGGTGGAAGCCTCTACAGATCTGCACCAGGTGTGAGGCATTAAGGAGAGGAGCTCTGCATCTGGCTCTATCACCCAGGGCCCAGGGCGGTGTGTCAGGTGCTGTGTGCTGTTGGTCTCTCAAAAAAGGGCCTGACTGAGAAACCAAATTGATTACAAAGACAACTATGTGGACAACGATTTCAAGTGTACTATTGCCTCTGTTTATACAGTGTACAACAATTTAGTAAACATAGCTTATTATTGATGTGCAATAAAAACAATATCCAGAGAGATGTGATTATACAGACAACAACACCTACATCACATTCTGCTGTCAGTTTACACCTGGCACTTCCTCACACTAATCATACAGCACAGTGTGTTAAAGCTGCTGGCTGGTGGTTATTGTCCTGAAACAAAAACCCACTGTAATGAATACAGAGAACACAGCACCAGTGTTGCACTGGAATACATTCTTCATTACAGAGAAGAAAACCATGTGGGCATTGTTGTTTCTGCAGATTATACATGACACAGAACAGAGGGGTAAGACTGTAAGACGAGTAAGTGTATCACAAGCAGTGGGAGAGGTAACTCTAGACCTCAGAGCTGGGAGAGAGAAGGAGAGGGAGAATGCGACTGGGCACGTGTGGAATGCAGAGTGGCGGGGAGAGAGAGCAATCTACATTTCAAATGTTCTAGGATGTTTCCATTGTGTGTTTATGAAACATGGCTGCTAGGACTACAAAGGTAAGAGGATATGGCATCAAAGGCCTCCCTTAGAAAACACAAAAAAGCAACATCGCTGCACTGAAATGTACAGCAGAACATACTACTCCTCCTCCTACTCTGCTCTACTCTGGTCTTTAACCATTTGATTACAGTGTACAGGCCTCAAATCAAGGCCCTGCAATCCATTTTCTCACTGTAACTTACCGCTGGGTCTGTAGTGGGTTTAATGTAGGAGGTAGACAGACAGAACTGGTCTGAGTGGCTATAGGCAGAGGGAGAGAGAGAGAGAGAGAGAGAGAGAGAGAGAGAGAGAGAGAGAGAGAGCGAGAGAGAGAGAGTGAGAGTGAGAGTGAGAGTGTGCGAGAGAGAGAGAGAGAGAGAGAGAGAGAGAGAGAGAGAGAGAGAATCAGAGAGAGAAAAAAACAGAGTAAGAAACACACATAGAGAGAGAGAGACAGAAAGAAAGAGAGAGAGAGATGGTGTTCTGTTCTGGATGAAAAGACCTCATTTAGGGAAACAAAAGACATAATGGAACGGGGGTGTGGGAAAGAACGAGGAGAAAGTGCTGATGTGAGTCCAAAATGGCACCCTATTGCCTATATAAGTGCACTGCTATAGACCAAAGCCCTATTCTCTATTAGTCCACTACTTTTGACCGAAGTAGTGCACTACATAGAGCATAGGGTGCCATCTCAAACAGTCCTGAAGCCCTACTGTAAGTGCAGCCAGTGACCGACACCAGGCGGAGCCTGCCTGTCTGTTGACGGTCAGGGTAATATTGTTTACAAGCTCCCTCAGCAGAATCCCACTGCCCTCCTCCAACCATCAGCCAGCCACAGAGCTCGCCCTCTACTTAAGGCAACAAGACTGGAATGTGTTCACTTCAGCATTACAAGCCTATTAAAATACACTTTTAATTATGCTACAATCTCTCCAGGGATCATTTATTTTCATCTCCTCCTCTCTTGAACTGCGTGTTCTTTGACATCTGCACCAAGAGATCAACAGCACAACTGGAACTGGGAACTAGCATGTGTTGTTTTCTCACTAGCTCCAATTAAAGGGCATGTTGACAGATTATAGTACGTAGCTGCTGCTGCTACTGGTACGGCTGGTTGTAGTTTGTGCTCCAAACTAGTAGGGTGAGGAGGAAGGGTAGGCTGTTGATGGGGGAGAAGAATGATGAGGAGAGAGGGGTAAGGAGGGGAGGGAGGAGAGGGTGAAGAGGGTGGGGAGGGAAGAAGAGGGGGCTGATGGGATGAGAAGAAAGGGGGATTATGGGAGATATCTCATGTACACAACATAACCAGGCAGCCCTGGGGGGTTAATGTGTTTACACTACCTGGGCTGTGATCTATCATCAACCTCATCAGCTTCTATTACCCTTCACATACATAACCAAGCAGCATCTCTAACGTCTTAACCAACCGCCAATCCACAACTCTCACTCACACAATTTCTATTGGATTAGTAAAATGCTAATATCCAGGGTATAACTCACTTCCCCAGTAGACTGGGTTGATGTGCAGTACTGTACATCATCATTCCAGTAGTTGATTTATATTTAGTGCCGTTGGGGCTTTTCAAGGCGTTTCAGGTTGAACACCTCACAGCTTCAAAGGAGTTGTCATGTATATGCATATGAAACGGCAACCACATGGAACCTATAGCATTATCATAACAAGTCCTCCATAATAGTTGTTTACTTATATCTGCTAAGACAACAGACAGATATTCCCTCTGATCCTGAATCAGTTTACCTACACCAGTGAGAGGCGTAGAAATGGGGGATGAATACAGTACACTTCATCAGCATGGACCATCTGAGATCTTTAGACTAACAACACAACTGGTAAGCGGAACATCATAAGTCTATAATGTGCATAAAATGTGCATTATTTCTCCTACAGTGCACATAATAGCATAGTAACAGTGATGGCATGGGTTCACCACAGCGCAGAGCCCATGCAGTCAGGCTGAGGTTAGCTAGATGCTGATGAGGGAGGTGCCTGCCTCAAAGAGCTTGTTTTCACTTTACTCAGGCTTCATTATGTCCAATCAATATTCATTTAGTCTCTAGAGCTATTGACTCATTTCTAAAATAAAATGACAGGTAATTTGTCTTGTCATGGAATAGGGTGTATTATCCCTTTAGAAAGAAAACAGAGTGGGTGGGATGGGACGTGGTGACCCATAGAAAAGCTGGATACAACTGTAAATATATTTTTTGATAAGACATTGAAAAATCAATGTCTGCTTCCTGCAATCTGTCTCGAGCAAATCAATCGTAATCTGCACAGTTGGCAGTGGGATGAGAGAGAGAGAGAGGGAGAGAGAGAGAGAGAGAGAGAGAGAGAGAGAGAGAGAGAGAGACAGAGAGAGAGAGAGAGAGAGAGAGAGAGAGAGAGAGAGAGAGAGATGGATGGAGAGATGGAGAGAGAGAGAGAAGAAAGGCTGGAAGGGCCCAATCATTGTCTGATATCTCTGATTTCTGAATGGCTTCTCATCATGGTGATAATAGGGTCATCATTTCAACACTTAGCTAACCCCAGCCCCTTCCATTCAGCCTGGGGTAGAGGGGAGCAGAGGGGAGCAGAGGGGAGGACAGGCTCCAGAGAAAGAGGAGTGGACTCATTCTAGCCCCATTCATCTTAATTCAGATTGGCAGACAGACACAGACAGAAGTGACCTAGAAAAAAAAATATCAAGGGGACCAAATCAGTTGAAATGTTGCCCTGGTGTATACTATAGCGATAAGTATGTTATTAAACGACTTATTTCAAATGATTGCATGTAATTATATAATTGTTTATGAACAATACATACATTAACAATAGGTTAATTGAATAGGTGAATTTATGTTTTGCAATTTAAATGTTTGTTTCAAATGTTGGTCAGAAAATATAGTTAGGTTCATATTTGAAGTAAAAGGACTGTGACCTGAATGTCAGTCTGAAGTGAACTCCATGCCACCATCTGTAGGCATCTCCAGTAAAACTGGATAGCAGCATGACATCACACAACAAAGATGGCCGTACACACTGCTGACTTCTGACCACATTACAAAATGGAAGTTAATTTATAAAGAAGAGAAATACTTGGATGTGACTGCATAAGTAAATGGGTGCATACATTAAATAATAAATGAACCAACAACAAAAATATACACAAACAGCACAATGTGTATTATCTTGGTTTTTAATATTTTCATATTGGTAACTTAGATAATTACAAAATCATGCACATTTAGAATAATATTGCATGAAATATCCCCAAAACATCTTATGACACCAGATAAATAGCAGTAGTGATGATTCAATCACTAATACTTGTACAACTAGTTAGTAGGCTATATAGCCACAATAATGTTGTGCCACCTACAAATGAATTACTATTGTCAGCAATAGGATCAGTAGATTCAATGCAGGTGTTCAGTTGAGGGACGCAGTGCAAGTATGTTTAATCATTTCATTAAAAAACTGCAAGGTCAAAAATAAATAGCATCCATTATTTGCAGCAGATCTCCCCAAAGCATTGCGAGCGAAACTGTTTTGAATTTCAATTGGCTTCCAAGTGGCAAAAGCCCACAGCTAATACAACAAAGAAAAGTTGGTGTCAACTAATCGGTTTAGGACACAGATTTAGAAGGGCTTCTAAATTATTATGAATACTTGTAGCGGGTTTCCCTCCTGTAGGTACCAACTAACCACTGCTTTCTAGAGAGCACAGAATACCTGACCTTGTGCCAACGAAGGAATCTGTCAAGCACTTGACGTTAACCAACTTAATTAAACTTAACCATCATCTCTATGAACGCGAGAGGCAATTAGTCTAGTACAATAGTTAATGCTTTCTAATAATAGTCTCTAAATCCAAATTAGATTACGCCTGCTCCCTCAGGCATTTTCACTGTGATGCTTCATCCTTCACATCCATGTTTGGTTTGCTCCACCGCTGGGCTCTCTCTTCTGCTCTTACTGGTTTCTCGACCAGTGTGGACTAGTCCTACAGAAGCTGTCTGAATTGTACTGCTTTTTCACATGTATACAAAAGTCTAGCAAGTGTAAGACACTTGGAATAGCTTCCAGTCAATGATGTCCAGCAGAGTGTGCGTAAAGCTTATGCTGGAGCCTGTCATAGGATATGTCAATTTATTGTCCGTTTTTTTTAATATTTTATCAAACGTATGTTTTGACAACTATGACGTTTCATATATTTAAATATAAGTAGAATATACAGTTGATTTGAATACATATATAATAGGTTCATACACCGCTTCAAAGTGGTATGACATATTTATAACATGCAGACATTAGCCTATACTTGAAAACTATTTTATCCCGTGTATTTAATTATGCTCTAATATAATATTATCACCGATTAAAAAAGCGAGAGTGCACTCAACTTCAGCTAGGGTATATTTCTGTTATGGAAAATTATCCGTTTCCTACCTTTTCCTCAGCACGAGCTATAAGTATTTTTCCCGCTCCTTGTGATCTCACACACACACACACACAAACACACACACACACACACACACACACACCTCCTCGTCCTACTTCAGAATAGACGTCTTATCATGCGCATATGGTGCCTGGAAGTCATTAATGTCGATAATAGAGTATCAATGCATGTTGACGTCATTCAAAATACCTCTCCCCTCTCGGTATCCCTGGTAACCGGTATGCTATTCAGAGATGAGTGACTGAGCATTGGCCATTCATTACGTCCCTCATTGAGGAACAGTAAATATAATTGGCCAATAATACAATGAATGTCGCTTAAACCCTTGCGGGCACTCATGACAACTTCAATGGGAAAAGTACAATTACACTTGAGTAGGTGTTTACTTAGATTATTATTGATTAATTTGTATATTATACGAAATCAATTATAGGCTAATAGTTCGTTGTAGTCTATATTTAAAAAATATTTATAAACAACAGTAGCATATACCTTTCTGGCGTATATCTATCGTAGCCCTGCTCAAAAGGGAAATACATTGACATAGGCATACCATTAAATCAAATCAGTTTATCAATGGCAAAATATGATCAATAATAGTAGTACTATTATTATTAGTAGGCCTAATAGTATTATGACCATCATCAGTAGAGTAGGATATCATTATTTCTAGACCTCTACTTTTTCTTCAAAAATAGATGTAGTAGGTCTAGTATAAACAATATTAACATTAGTATCCTGAACCTTATATACCTGTGTTGTCATAGATGTTACTGCAAGAACATGAGGAAGAAAAACTGTTGGAGTAACAATAATTAGTTTGGCTATCATAGCACTGCCGGTGGTTGTAAAAGTTGGTATTCTAGTACCGTTGTCACCATCATTATTCTCTCTTCATGTATGTATCTTTCTTGCCTTTCCCCAACTCTTGCATTGGCTCACTGTACCAGCGTCATCACTCTCTGCTGCTCTCCAGAGGGTTTCAAAGCGTAGGAACACGTGACACTATGCACACACTTTTTAGCAGCGCCTACAGCGATCCCTTTCGGTTTATCGGGGATTTGAACTATAAAGCCAGAAACAATCAGCACTGTGACTATAAGGCCTGTGGATGTCTGTATTTCAAAAACAAATTCAATCCGGATATGCATTATTATACCTTTATTGTGGTTAAAATATGAGTCTAAAATGTATTTTCTAAATATAAAACTATTACAAGTTTAAAAAGATATCGTGCAATATTTTTATTATATAAATACTATTATATAGCATAACCTAACTAGTATAGATATTTGTATTATCATTAGGCCTATTAATATCATTATATTGATGATAATGTAATAAATAATTGAAGAGTGACTCATATATGGCACAGGTGCGTAAAAAGTAATTGTGCTGAAATGAAAAATCTGGATATCCATAATGGCCGATAAGCACAAGATATTAAATGAATCGGGACTATCCATATTTCTGCAGAGAAACGTATCTGGTGGCATCAAAGGAGATTACATCCAGTGGTCATAGCGGATTTGCTGTAGTTCATATGGTACTAATCTGCCCTCGCTTGGGGCTTTTATGACTTTCGGGGTGAGAGAGAGCGAGAGAGTGTATCTGACTGGTTTATTCCTGGATCCATGGAGAAAACTATTTAGCAGCCGCTTCAGTTAACAGCTGTCACACGTTAAGAGTTGCTTATCCCACAGCTGAGTGGAATGCTTCCTAGATTTCAGCTAATATTACAAATAGCTGGTTAAGGAAAAAAATATACGTTTACACAAACAGCCAAAACCTAAATTGTTTGGGATAAAGGTTATATTTATATTCACTGTGTATTATTCGCGCCATCATTTATGCACGCTCCTGCGTCTTACCCTAACAACACAAATGCGTCTGGCGTAAGAATGTCGATATGCACAAAATAAATCCAAATCAAAAACCGTCGCCCCTTTTTAGCTCCCGTTGCGGATTTTAATTTACGGCACGGCACGTAGGATCACCGACAGTCAGTTAGGCTGTTACGAGGCATCTATTCAAAAAGACAAGTTTTGCGCTCAAAAGAAACAATAAACCATGAACCATGGAAAAAAGAAGAGCAGCGTGCAGAACATGGAGCGCTTTTTTCCCTTCAGTATCTGGAAAGCTGTTCCTGACAGACAACAGCCTATTTGTTATTGATCAAGTGTGAAAGTGACGGCTTCATGTATTTAGAATAAGAAGAAAGTTGGAGTTGATCTACTGGCTCGCATGATATCGCCATCCAGGGGCTGGTGTACTGGAGTCCTTGTTAGAGAAAAAAACATAGAGAAATAGCGGGAGGGATTGTTAGTGAGAGAAAGAGAGGGGAGGGAGGGAGGGGGGAAAGCGGGAGAAAAAAAGAAAACATGGAGAGGGAGAGAGAGACAGACAGAGATAGGCAGGGCTGTGGTATTAACCCAGCATAGGCTTGCCTTTTCCTTCGATGACTACACCCCGATAGGAGGAGCGTGAAGAACGTAGTAGGCGTCAGAATCCTCAATTTACAACTTAGCATCTTGGCAGGACATTTTCCCAAGCAAAGCCCCCATCGGAAGGCAAAAAAAGTTCTTCTGCACGGCATGAGGCAGAGTGAGCAAGAGAGAGAGAGAGATAGGAAAAATAGAGCGTAGCAAGCAAACACAGCGGTCAGTTGTAGTTGACTATCAGCGACTAAAAATCTATATCTAAGTCTATGTATTTGTTTATATTTTTACTTTTTACAGCAATCATTTAGGGGGGAACAGACAGCGGTCTGTTGATACGAGACTCCTATGACTGAAATCGGACAGTGCATGAGAAAATAAAGAGGAAAAGTGCGCAAGTAAGTGGCTTACTTTCGGGGCTTTCACCATGGCGTATCCTCAGGGCTACTTGTACCAGCCATCCCCTTCTTTGGCGCTGTATTCATGCCCGGCGTACAGCACCAGCGTTATATCGGGACCCAGGACCGAAGAACTTGGTAGATCCTCATCTGGCTCTGCTTTTGCTCCCTATGCCGGATCTACCGCGTTCAGCAGCGCTTCGCCCGGGTACAACTCCCATCTGCCGTACAGTGCGGAGGCAGGAGCGGCCGCGACATTCGCTTCATACGTGGTGAGTGAGAGAGCATTGACTCGAAATTGCCGAGTGGAAAATCTTTTATTGTATTGTTTGTGGGCCTATGTGTAGAGTGTTAGCACCGTGCAAATGAGGCAAATGTATTTCTGGTTTAGCGTGCGTCTGTATTTTGCTGATGACTCTTTTTCATTTGGGTAAGTTAGTTGTAAATAGGCCCATCCATTTGATGCAAAGACGAACATGCAAAATAACCAATTAGGCTAATTAGCATGTTATTGTTCTTTGGATAAATGTAATTTTTCTGTAAATAATGAGCAATGAAATAGGTCGTTGTGTTGAAGCAGTTTGCATACAATAACAAACAGCAAGCTCCCAACCTCGGTAGAACACATTTATATATGCTGTAGTTATTTGTTGGATAAGGTCTTTATTAGTCTATGCGAAATTATAAACTCGTTTATTTAGGGCTACTCGGTTGTTTTTATGGGCATTGACCCATTCGTTAACTTGGGAACACAGATCCTAATATTTAACATATTCTAAACCTGAATGGGAGTTGAGCACGCAGTTATATTCAAATGAAAGCAGGTATGTAAGCCAGCTGAAGAATAGTGGGAAATAATGATAGTGAAATCCTGTCTTGGTAAAATTATGAGAAGAGAAGACATGGTAGGCCTGTTACGCATGATGCTAATGCTTCATCTAATTTGTAAAAGAGGTTGCTTTCACTACGCATATATTACGTTGTAGTGGCTACAGTCAGCAAGACAGGCGCATCTTGAATACAAAAACGCACAAAGAAAAATTAAGTTGAGAACAATGTCCATCTGTGTAAAATGTCAAAAGTGCATTGGTGACGCATCTGATGCTTGATTTATTGTAACCAACCTAAACGTCAGAGGTGTGTGTGTGTGTGTGTGTGTTTGTTTGTGTTTATTATGGTGCCTTGTTATTGTTTGTAACTTATTTTGTAATGTTTTAATTGTTATGAGTCGTTGACAATTATCTGAAAAGCATTTTCTTTTCGACGGCTTTGTTTTCAGAGTTCTCCCTATGACCACACGACGGGCATGGCTGGGTCTATAGGATATCACCCCTACGCTGCTCCCCTGGGTTCATACCCCTACGGTGACCCGGCATACCGAAAAAACGCGACCCGGGATGCTACCGCCACTCTCAAAGCCTGGTTGAACGAGCACCGTAAGAACCCCTACCCCACCAAGGGCGAGAAAATCATGCTGGCCATCATCACCAAAATGACCCTCACCCAAGTTTCCACCTGGTTCGCCAACGCCAGGAGGAGGCTAAAGAAGGAGAACAAGATGACCTGGACTCCCCGAAACCGGAGCGAGGACGAGGAGGAAGACGAGAACATCGATCTGGAAAAGAATGACGACGACGAGCCTAGCAAGCCGAAAGACAAGGGAGACTCGACAGACACAGAGTCAGGTCTGTAGAAAAATCATCAATTTTTTATCGCAGTCGTTTCCACTCAGGGCACAAAATGAATTGCTGGTTAATGGTGGTATATTATTTATAATGGGACAATTGCTTTACATAATGATCACCTTGAACTCCCCTCATTTGACTTATCATGTGCTGAAAATTGCTGGTGACGTAAAGTGTTTAGCATTCGATTTATCTTTAACTGCATAATAAGGCTGGCTGCAGCTGGTGGACTGGGCTGTGTATCGCCTAATGATAATTATTACGATTAAAACACAATCATTAATATCACGGTTTTCAGTAGCTGTATACCTAGTTGTTTGCAGGCCTATTATTTATTAGCCAACTTATTATGATAACTAGGCCTATTATTATGGTAATTAGCATTTGCACAAATATGAACGCACGAGTGCATGAATTAGGGGCCTATAGCATATTGGTAGCCTATGTATCTTATGTCAATGTTATACATCTTTTTCACAATAACTTAACTCTTGTCTCTCTCTCACTGCAGATCATAAATTGCTGAACCCGGGGGACATAGTGTGCGACAGATTTAAAGAGGAGAATCATGGCAAAGAAACGGATCCCCTTCTGAGCGACTCGGAATTAAAAGACCAAGGGGATAGGACAGAGTTACTGCCCGAGTCTGCTAAACCTACCACCTCGTCTCCATCCGCCATGCCTCGGGGAGGAACGGAGCTCGTTGCGCAAGACAAGCCGTCAGAAATTGGCCATGCGCCGGGCACGGTAAACAGCAACGTGACGTCTGTCATTCACTCCTCCCCATCGGCCCCTAAACCCAAACTCTGGTCCCTGGCTGAGATCGCAACGTCCTCAGACAGGTGTAAGAGCAGCAGCGACGGGCCGCAGGGCCATGGGATGGGTCACAGCACAGTGATCACCACCAATGCAGCGTCACCATCAAGGTCCTCCCCACAGTGCCCTCTCCCAAACAGCACAGTCTTATCCAGGCCTATCTACTACACGTCCCCTTTTTACCCGGGCTACACGAACTATGGCAGCTTTGGACATCTTCACAGTCACAGCAATCACGGCTCAGGCACGGGCTCCACGGCACATTTCAATGGATTAAACCAGACTGTGTTAAATAGAGCAGAAGCTTTGGTAAGAGAAAGCCAGAAAGGCAGAGGCCAAACGCAGGTAGATCTTTGTAAAGACTCCCCTTATGAACTAAAGAAAGGTATGTCAAACATTTAATACCTTGATCCCTTTCAAAAATCCATCGGACCTTTATTTATTATTTGTGGTTGCATTACAAAAAATAAGAAAAATAATAATAATAAAGGAAAATTCTGAGAACAGTTATTTTCTGAGTAAATGCTTATCTTCAAATCTTAGTTTCTGAATGGTTAATCCTAATGATGTAACAAGAATGGTCTTCATCGCTGCAGCCGCCTGAGTCTATTTGTATTAAAGACTAATATGTATATTTAATGTAGCATTTTTGTATTTAAAATGGACAATACACTATCTTTGAAGTAAATTATGAGAGAAAAAACTACACGTGTGCAGCGATTATTCTGGGGGGAGCGGAAGGGGGAGGCAACTGTTATTATCAAATGTGTCAGAAGGGCTTGAAAGAGGAACACATAATGGAAAATGAAAGAGATATTTATCGATGGGATTGTGTTCTTTTACCCCGTGACAGGTGTATCAATTACATTATCGATACAAAAAGAGCACTTCAGCTTTATACAACATGAAAACATGTCGAAATTTCACAAATTCTCGAGTGAAAAACAGATAGGCGTACAGCCTTTTAGGTCTACCCAAATATTTACATTTTGGTGGGGTTTGGCCAAAGAAATTGGCAAGAGTTTAATGAATATATGTATATTTCTGGCTCTGTTTCCTATTCCTTTCTACATGTGCAGTAGGAGGATACTTATGAAGGTGAATATGATAACAACGGCATAACTGGAGGCCCAGTCGTTTAACCCAATTACTTTCCAACCGCAACGTGTTATAAGCAAAGCAATCAGGTGGCGAACTCCAGTAATGAGTTCGATTTTATGCCAAATTTAGAGCTCATTACTATTTCCAAGGCGTGGCAAAGCTGTTAAAAGGACGCAACCATGCATTTATGGCTTCAGAGCACACTGGCCAGTTATATGATTAATGTTGGAGCCTCCTTAATGACGCGTTGGATGTGAAGCACTCGTGGTTAGGTTTGGAGAGAAGGAGGATAGCAAGACTAGCATGTCAAGCACACAGTAAAGGCCACATAGTTTCCAGGGTTTAATCGGTTTTGTCAATAACCGAGCCTCTCACTGTCCTGAAGGCTCAAACTCTTCCTTCCCACTTCCGCAGGTAGGTGTCACACTTGCTCCTAATTTCAGGGGTCTCATTCTTAATCCGTCACGGAAAGCCGTCCCTGATCGAATGGCCTAGTTAAAATGGACCAAAGACTGGGAGGCAGAGAGAGAGAGAGTTAGAGGGAGAGAGAGAGAGAGAGAGAGAGAGAGAGAGCAACTTGAAATGGTCACAGTTATTACATGTTTACTATAACAATACTGCCAAGTGGGAAAACCTGAATATTACAATATATTAACATGAGACAAACCATTTCCTTTCCGGAAATACATTACCGTGGTGGATTTTTGAGAGAGAATTTTTTTTAATGCGGCCTAATCTTTGAAATTTTGCTGATTTGTAAGATGAGACCAATGCTATCTTGATTTGGCACAGATATTGAGAAATGTTTTGAAAACAAATCTGTTAATTATACTCGATGTATTATATTATTACTACTAGTAATATTTGTTTTATCAGGTGCCAATTTTGTTTTGTTTTATGATCAGTAGTGAACCTTTAGTGTTTCTAGTATCATTATAATCAGTTGATCAACACGGGAGTAAATTAGCTCATGGCTTCATGGTATTACTCCCAACATTTCATATATATTCCTGTTTCTATTTCTAAACAACTCAATCTTTGTCTTGATTATTTCTATTGGAAAAATATTGAAATAGGCCTACGTTTAATAATTTAGAATTATCTCAAGTAATAATAATAATAATAATAACAGTAATAATGAACTAGTGAAGTGGGCCAGCTTGCTCTTGTTTACTGCCTTTCATTAATCTCTATAGTTTACTTTCCGCACTCGAGTTGAAGCCTCCCCTGGGCTTTATATAATTCCCTTAGCCCTAATGTCCTCTATTCCGAGTCACACGGGCGAGCGACTGGGGCTTCTATTTTAATCTCCCAGAGTATGTGTGCTGCCTGGCCCAGTGATTGCAACACATCATCCGGCTAAATAGCATAATTATGTTTTTCTTTGCAGATCCCTCCAGGAATTGAAGTGTTCGATGCAATGTCCCCTAAGAAGACATCGTTTTTATTTTAAATAGGCTTTTTAAATAGAATAATGTATTTTTCAAAGGGCCAATATATACAATTTCAGATACGTAAATCATCTATATTCAGCTTAGGTAAATATTGAATTGTTTAGAATCGTTTATGTGTAACATTTAAAGCGGTGACACAGATACCCGAGTATTCTGATAACGCAATTTTACACCGCTCTCTATGATTCGAGGAATATGAGGCAAATGTTTGGAAAATAATCATTTATACTGCTAAATTGGATCTTCAGACGGACATTGCATAGCCCATGGGCACGGAGTAATAAAACATGCTTGTCATGTTTGTCTTCTGCACTGTCGAAATAGCCCAAACGATTTGACCACATTTGTGAAATATCGTTTTGAGACGGAGTTGTTGTTTTTGTTGTTTCAGAGATGTGCTGCTATTTAGTAATTCTCCTCCACGCAGTTTGTTATTCAAATCACGTCTAGAGGGACAGAGAAACAGGGCCTCTGTGGAGACTCATTCAACATATTGAGTATGTAAAAAAATACATATATTTATTGAAATAAATTATTATGATTATTATTAGGCCTATTATTAGTATTATTATTAGCAACTGCGGCTAAAGACAATAACACGAATATATTTAATCCATAAAAAGGACTTTCCACAATCTTAGTTTGAACACTGATAAAAAATGTTGAAAAAATTAAATCCACACTGCTTTTTAGCGTTGTAATGCGTTCGTGCTATCGAGAGTGAGACCACTGAATCTGTCCAAAACCATTGTCAGTCCTGAATGCATGGAACAGGGGAACTCTGCAATGATCTAGCGCAACTTTATTCAACTTCTTTCTCCCTCCGGTCTCTCTTCCAGTTGAACGGCTCGCTGGCTCATTGTTGGGAAGCGATGCATGGATACAATGTGAGAATGCCAAGTGAGGTTGAAACAGTTCCCATGTGTGAAGGAGGAAAAAAGCATAACGAACCCAATTGAAGATGGAAAAGAATAACCGATATATATTTTCGCTTTGTCGGGATAAAGGAAATATTGACATTTCATCAATGCATTTACGTCTACATTAGTTTAAATCTGTAGGTCTGGAGGAGGACAATATTGAACTGTTAGACTAATAAAATAGGATCGAAATCTGCATACATTTGTTACAGTTGAGAAAAATGTATGTCTTGGGTCATTTCGATTTTCAAAATCGAAAACACGTTTTGTCAATGCATGAATGCAACAAATAAAACATGCCTTTATGGATAATTATATTGAAGACGTACGGACAAATTCCATTAAACAATTTTTTTTCAAAATCTAATTGTCACTTCAAGTGTAGGCTGTCGCTAGGTGTATCCACTAAACAGAAACAGACATGAAAAAAACGTATATTAATTTGGTGCATACAACCTGGGTGAGAATATAAATTATTGCAACAAAAATGCAAACGATCTTAAACATGAATCCCTAAATACCTGCTATGCACCCACACCTTAGCGTTGAAGCATAGCCATCTAGGCAGGTTCGCCACATAAGCCCTAAAATAAGACATTTATACATATGTTTAGTATCTGTACCATCATATTCTACTGGGAAACGTTACACTGTGACTGAAAATAGTGTATATAATAATCACAATTAGGTAACTGTTTTTGTAAATCAATATTTTCATTTCATTTTACATATTTGTAAATGCAAATAGACCCAAACAAGCTAGGCCCATATGCCACATTCAACATTCATACGCATCTCCACCCATTATGCACCCAGTCTCCGGTGATAGGAAAACTTCGGTGATATCAAGAGAAGATAGCCTAATCGAGTTCGGCTAATATTGCACATTGACGATAAATATGCAAATCATTGGTCTGTAAAGGAACGTTTTAAGGGGAGGGGGGGGGGGGCAGTTATAGGCCTACTAACTTTCATGGTTTTGAAATGAGATCTTCATGTAAAAAATAAGCCTAGGCCTAAAGGCTACTGGGAGATCAGTCTTTCAATCGGCTTCAAAATAAGCATTGCAATGTCTCACATTTTCTTTCTGTACTTGAAAATCTCATAGGAGCATAATTAGCATACACAAATTGCATTATAGCATACACAAATTGCATTATGGGACATTTTCTTGATTTTATATCATTGTTTTTACCTGTATGGTGATATGAAGTTACAAGTGTAAATGGAAGGTTTTGTCAGGTTACCTGTAAGGTGGAATATATTGCACAATTCATGATTGATTGCCTCAGTGTGAGGATATCTAGGGGTCCCGCAAACCATGTCACTAAAAACCAGAACCTGTTGATAAATAAATTCCCACTTGTCCTTAAAAATGAACCCAAATGAAAAAAGAAAATGTCTAGGCCTACATGATCCAACACATCTGCCATGACTGCAGTAGAGTAGACTAGAGTCAAATTCCGCTCCAAGTGTAAAGAGACACCCTTCTATTTGACCTGCCCACAGCCCACTTTATTCGGGACAACATCTGTGACAACCAAACAGTGTTGCCAAATACACAACCGTTTGTTTTCTTCTTCTACTCCTTGAAGTGAACAATATGTCACTTCATTTTCCCGCTAGTTGGTGTAAGAAAAAAGGGGAGAGCGAAAAGAAGTCTGTCTGTCTGTCTGTCTTTTTGCAGAAAAGCTAAATATCGTTTGGGAATGGAGCTATTGTGAGTGTAGGCTACCAAAAAGCAATATCGAGGCATTTTGTCTCTCAGAAAATAATGTCTGATCAGCTCACCCGTCAACAGACGTCATCGCCCCCCAAACGCTGTCAAACAAAGCTGAAGTGGAATAGTCTTTCAGCTTTCAGAGGGTCTCTCTGGGAATACCGCCTCTACTTATTTAATCATCATATCCCCGAGAGTTCGAGCCTCTTCATTCATTATGGGCGCACAACATTCAGCCGTGCTGTTTCTGTGTAGGACGTGAGCGAGGCGTTAGCTCTGTTTTTGCGAGCAGGGGAGTCGTGACTGCTTCGGACAACATTTTCACAAATTACCCACATTTACCCCCTAAAAACCGAATCGGTGTCAGGGCTCATCTGACGTGTGGCGTTTCGGTTGGCTTAGAAGATCTTCAGTGCAAAGAACAAGCAGAAGAGGTACACTGAATGTTTAGATATTATTTGCCTCTTCTAAACCGTTCATATTGGATGAACTTTTTATAGGCCGGAGCGCACCGTAAACCGACCCAGATGAAGTGGCAGTGGGGTGGGTGATTTACCACTATTAACCCCCACTCTACCCTCAACCTCACGGACTGTTTTTCTATTTTCCATGGAGCTCTCGGGGGAGAGATTACACGTGTAATTTTCAGCTGTCTGATGTTTTAAGTAAACCCCCCCATACATAAATAAAACACTTCTATGAAGAAAAAACATTAACGAAGAATGATGAACTGTGAGGTGGTAGGCTACTTCTATAGGAGATTTAAGCATGATCTGGATTTATACGTGTTCTATCAGCATATCATTATAATGCACATGGTTACACAACAATATGGTGGGTGAATGTAAGAAGGGTAAGGGGTTCACTTCAAAATGAAGAATTTGGGTATTTCTGGGGTGTGAACTTCAGACCACATAAACAACACGTATTACCTTGTCAACGCCAAGGGAGATTTTCATGCAAAATCTGCAAAAATCATTTTTGACGTCTGTTTTTTTTAAAGAACCTTTGTTTCACCTTTGCGATATTTTATACAGCCTGCACTATTCTGTAGGTCTGACAACTCCGATGTGTGGGAGCAAGTTGTTAAAATTATAATTTGGTAAGGAATATTTAAACTAGGGGGAAAATAAATTAGACATTTTTTGTTATAAGTATAATTTTTCGACTATTTATTTAAAACTTAAAACATACAAATACAAAAGGTAATTAGGCCTACTATATAAATAATATGCAAATGTATTATTTATTTATTTTGTATCATTAATTTTTATCGTCTATGTTATTATCATTATACAATTAATTCAGTAATTACTTTTTCGAATGTTGAACTTTTTAAATTATTTCTACAAAAACACACTTCATACCCCAGAACATCTCAAGCCACTGACAGCACCTTGACTCCCGTAAGTCCTGCCTATTGAGCGGTCTGTTCTAACAGCAGTGTGGTCTGAGCTCCTGACCCTGTGACTGGAGAGGGGCCCTGTTCAGTGGCCCTGTAAGGGCTCACTGGTGCTGCATGCTGGGGGCCCCTGCCCTGCCCTGGAGGAGGTGGCATAGGCTCTGTCTACTGGGTACCTGCACACACACACACACACACACACACACACAAACACACACACACACACATACACACACAAACACACACACACACACACACACACACACACACACACACACACACACACACACACACACACACACACACACACACACACACACACACACACACACACACACACACACACACACACACACACACACACACACAAGGTAGGAGGGAAGTATTGTGGCCAGCTCCTCAGCTAAGCACTGATCACAGAGCAGTGAATAAAGCAGCAAGGTCTGGAGGAGCAGAGGAGATGCCAACACACACAGATCTTGGCTCATCTGGTCTTCCCTGTGTGAGTGTGTAACCAGGACCCTCCCGGTGGTTACAGGACTGGATATATCAACCACTGAACTTTGTCATCCTGCTGGCTACTTTTAGTGACACACCACAGCCACAGGATGGGCCTTTAGCTCGCTACCTTCCTTCCAACAGGTTCAGCCCAACCTCACTTTCAATTCGTGCATATATGTATATAATGTATTTCAGCAGATTTCGTGCAGGATTGATATAGCGGTAGGGTTTGGAACAGAATTTTGGAAGATACCTGATAATTATATTTTATTGAACAAAACAGAGCTATGTCTGAAAAACACACAAAAAACACTTGGGGATATATCAGTTATTTCAAGCACCTTTTCAAAAGGAAATCCTAATCACAAGTCCAACAATGGTTAATAAAACCATGAGGAAACACCTTTAAAGCAACGCAGCAGCTCTTATACAGATAAGACCCTATATTATTACATTATTAATGGCTCTGATGAAGATTGATGAAGTGTTTTCTTTCAGTGACTTCAGAGGGTCCAGGAAAGGGGGGATGAGAAGGAGGAGGGGTGGAGGGTACCGTGCTGCCTGACTGTTTATTTACATTTGCCCTTTTTAAATGATCCCTTTCTGTCCAACATCTGGTCCACATTACCTCACAGATATCTGTCCTAATGACCGCTCCTTCTGATGCCTCTCTCCTCTCTCATACATACACATATGCACACAAGTGGTGCACACACACACACACACACACACACACACACGCGCACGCGCACGCGCACACGCACACGCACACGCGCACACACACACACACACACACACACACACACACACTTGCATGTATGCACATGCACACACACAAACACAGACACACACAAACACAGACACACACAAAAACACCTGGGAGACTTTACCCTCCTCTCTCACACCACCACCTTGAACATAACTCCTCTTTCCTTCTTTCTTGCCCTTCATGTTGTGCTCCAAGTCAACCATTTTCTCTAACTGCATCCCAAATTGCACCCTATTCTCTGTATAGTGCCCAAATTTTGATCAGGGCCCATAGGGCTCTGGTCAATAGTAGTGCACTATTTTAGGGAATAGGGTGTCATTTGGGATGCAGCCCCTGGGTTTGGTGTAGCCTGACGGATGCAAATGGCCACTTACTTAATTGGATCAGTTCCCAAGATGTAGATAAACTGGTGGTGCTTTTTGCCAAGTTATTTTCAGCTGCGTTCAGTTCAGTGGTGTGTGTAGAGAACGCTAATGAGGAGGAAAGAGGAGAGGAGACACGGCAGCATAGCTGTCCTCAGTCAGAACTCTGAACCAGACTTCTTCCCTGAAACACAATGAGGAGACGGGGACGCAGGTCCCCTTGTGTGACACCACGCTTTACAATCCAATTAAGAAGAGTGCCCGTTGATGATGCAACACAGGAGCTGTCCAATCAAACGACAGAACATGGAGCGCACCAATCTGAGCCTGCCTGCTCTTTCAGGAACAGGTAGTGGATATTGTCATTCAACAGATAAATTAGTCTGGGAATGAAATTGAAATTCAAATGGTGCCTAACACAGACAAAAAAGGAAAAGGAAATCAGTTTCATTCCATCCTGTCTGTGTCTGCTCATGTTGCGCTAGCTTAATACCTGAGTGCTTCAGACATTAGCAGATGATTATGGATGCAAACATGGATGCCGTCATACCAGTTCTGCTGTGTTGCTTCCCCAAAATCAAGTGGTGGCTGTGTGCCGAGGGGAGAGAGAGTTGGCTGAGGTTCCTTAATTAACAGGGTGGTCTACAGCCTGGCCCAATAGGTAATCTCATCAGAGCAGGGCTTTAAACAGATGAAGACCACCCTCCTCTCATCTCCCTCCCTCGATGTGTCCCCTCTCCCTACTCACAGCCCCCACCCCAAGGACTCCCTCTCTCCCCTCCCTCCCTCCCTGTGTCCCCTCTCCCTACTCACAGCCTCCACCCCAAGGACTCCCTCCCTCCCTCCCTCCCTCCCTCCCTCCCTCCCTCCCTGTGTCCCCTTTCCCTACTCACAGCCCCCACCTCAAGGACTCCCTCTCTCCCCTCCCTCCCTCCCCAAACCTCCAACCATGCCACAGTCAAAGTCGCTAATACCTGGAACAAGCAAACATGGCTAGCAACAGACCAGGGCTCAAATAAATCGATTGACCTCATTTTCAATAACAGTGCTGTTTCCAGACAAATGAATGATTTGTTGGCTGCATATAAAATGGCCATCTGGATGGAGTGTACAGTACAATACATGTACAGTGCAGTAGGTAGCAGACCTGGGTTCAAATACTATTTGAAATATTTCAAATACATTTGAGCATTTGCTTTGGCCTGCCTGGATTGGCAGGTAGGAAAGGTTTGCACTTTTCAGATTTTAAAATTGGTTCCATTGTAACAGGCAAGCGCAATCAAACCGATTGTGTATGTGTATGTGAAATTACTTCAAATACTATTAGAACCCAGGTCTGGTAGCTATGCATCACCCGGCAGCACAGCTGGCACAGGCTGAAGCAAGAAGGTTACAGTTAGCATCATCCCTGTCTTAGCATCTGGCTGAAGCTAGGAGGTTACAGTTAGCATCATCCCTGCCTTAGCATCAGGCTGAAGCTAGGAGGTTACAGTTAGCATCATCCCTGTCTTAGCATCTGGCTGAAGCTAGGAGGTTACAGTTAGCATCATCCCTGTCTTAGCATCTGGCTGAAGCTAGGAGGTTACAGTTAGCATCATCCCTCTCTTAGCATCTGGCTGAAGCTAGGAGGTTACAGTTAGCATCATCCCTGCCTTAGCATCTGGCTGAAGCTAGGAGGTTACAGTTAGCATCATCCCTGTCTTAGCATCTGGCTGAAACTAGGAGGTTACAGTTAGCATCATCCCTGCCTTAGCATCTGGCTGAAGCTAAAATAAACCAATACCGGTGAGGAGATTATGCACTAACTGAATTTTGCACAGTCTGGTCTCAATCATATTAGGCCATAATCGCAATCAATCTTGACACTATTCTGATCCAATCCAAGCCAGCCCTGCATCCTTCATAGACATAATGTTATTCAGTTATCAAGTCGCGTTGTAGCTCTGGCCCCTTTTGTTTGAGAAATAAAGAGAAAAAATGATTACAAAACAAATCCATGACAGCTGTATTCAAAGTCTTCGTCCCACACAGTCTTTTTGTTTTGGGGGGCTGAGATCGGTGGCATCGTGGTTCACACTAGCTGCACTGCCTGCACTTGAGATTTTTAAAGACATCTGATTTATTAGCTTGTCAAGGGAAGCATTGTTCAAGAAGGCAATCAAAAAGCACTTACCTAGCTGAACTAAAATTACTGCTTCTTCACTGGCTAATTTGTGTAACTCCCATGGAGGGGGCTGGGTAAAGAGTTTGATGAGGCATAAAATTATGATTAATGAATTTATTGCCCCACTGCTCATCAAACTGTTGTAGTATATACTTCTCCCTTTTTCCTCTTTGATGCCGATGGTGTCGGGGAGACCGGAGTGACTGAGAGAGAAGGACAAGAGAGGGATGGTTTAGTGCTGGCCCTGGTCGCCCCCCCAGTCCTTAACCTGTGTGACCTGACAGGTATGTGAATGTAACTGGGGCTATGCCAGCAGACTGGGTACACAAAGGACAGTTTAATAGGAGGTTAAACTGGAAACAGGAGTAAACCCGCTGCAAGGGAACATGCTCTCAACTTTCAGGCTCTGATCACTATGTGGGAAAAGCCAGCAGTAACCAGATCCAACAACGCCACCCCTCCACCCTCTCTCTCTCTCCCTCTTTCTCTGTAACCCCTCCCCGCTTTAGCCCTCGAAAGAAGACAAAGCCAGTGAGTGAGCAACAAAACCAGCAATTAATTAATAAAAAATCAACATGAACACAAACTATTGAGGAAACAATCACCTTTTTGTGAATTGGAAGAGGCTAGCGTAGGAATATGCCATTATCATGTGCGCGCGCACACACACACACACACACACACACACACACACACACACACACACACACACACACACACACACACACACACTCATTCCAAATTATGATTGACGATGGTAGGTGGGGGGGGGGGGGGATGGGGTAGCAGGGGTAGAAGAGCGGTCGCCATGGGGTAAAAATGACTTCTGCATATTTGCTAAATAAGCCCCCGTCTATCCCCCAGTACCTCCTCCATACACCCCTCTCCCATGACTCCCAGGCAATACATCCCTCTGTCTCTCAGTTCAACATTGTATAGATGTTTACACTTGATTACTCCACATGCCTTTCTCCCCTCTTGCTCTTTGGGCAATTGTGCTTAATTAAGTCCTCACTTGTTCACCATCTCCGGGAACACTAAAGAATGCATTGTTTCTATGCACTGCAGATCCCCCTTGGAGCTCTCGTTGATGTCCCCCGATAGGCCTGTTTCTGCATTCACAGATTCATTAGGTTGGTCTCTTAAATACATCAAAGGGCTTCCATTCACACAATAAACTGATAAAAGCAATTATGACCCACTGCTGTATGGTATCTAGATCACATGGGATGTAGCATTAGATAATGAGCAGGCTTGATGACATAAGAATTCTGAGAAAGTGCTCTCTCTTTCTAGAATAAATATTCTGCCTTGCATGCAAGGTTTTACTTAACAGTATAGTATGAATTATCATAACAGTGATGGATGAAGTACAGCAGTATATGGTGCAGGAAACCCATATTACAGAAAAAGTACAATTCTTTCTTATGATTGACATAAACTCCTCACAATAGTCAGAGGCCTACTCAACACAGTTATGCTTAAAAGGCTTGCATATGTTCAACATTAAATGTTACCACTTACATTCCTTTAAATATTAATTTCCTTCATGCACTCCGTCATTCCCTTTGACAGTGGTTGAAGAAGGGATAGGCATGGCTGTATGGTTGTGATAATCTCATTTACTGAGATGCATGGAGGAGATGAAATACATTTGTCAAAAAGGAGAAATTAAAATTCTCTCTGCAGCACCGAGTGCCTGATATTACCCCTCTCTCTCTCGCTATCTCTCTGTCTCTCTCTCTCTCAGCAACCCAATCAGCATATGCAGATAGATCATATCCCAATACATTTTTCATGAGCATGTTTCATCTTTATGTGGGATAAAAAGGAAGAGGGGGAAAGTGGTTATTAAACAAACGATTGAATCATCAGACTGAGAAATAGCTTTAAAAATAAACTTTCTGAGCAAATGTTTTGCTCCACAATCCATTTAAACTCTTTAACAAATGTGCATATACCCAGTTCATTATACAGCATGCTTTTGAATGGGAGCAGTCAGAATGGAATACCTCCTCTATCAGGCTATTACTAAACTTGATATTTTCATCAAAGATAGTTGTTTTTTCACCTACGATTGAATATGATTGAGATCGTCCACACTATTTATCTCAAATTAACTCAAACAAATCCCAGCTCTACATATTATGCAAAGGTTGTAGAAATGGTCAATAGTTTGCAATTCAAAATGTAATTCCTCTAAGAATATCGTAGAGTTATAATATCTAGTTCCAACCAGAAAATACATCCATGTGAAATTCTAATAAGAGTGTTACTTGCATATAATTTACCACAGTAACACAGTAGTCCTAATCCTCCGAGCACTCTCGGTGCTGGCCTGTGTGTGTGTGTGGAGGGGGGGGGGGGGGGGGGGGGGGGTTCATACACAGTCATCACTTTCATATTTAGCTCAGCTACTGCACAAACACAGAGCAGAGCTGCATAGAAGCTACTTTAAATTAGCAACAGAACACTGCCTGCTGCATGTGAAATGTACCTGTAAGTCAGCATTTCATTGCACTGTGTACTCCATGTACAGTATATTATGTGTAAAAGACAAATAAACAAACTTGAAGTGAATTTACTGGCAATGACTTCTTTTCAATTAATCTGCAGTTTGTTCAAGATCAAGACAGATACATCACTGAAAACAATGATAGAGGAATTAAATATCCTATTATTGTATTATTCGTTTTTACTTCACACAAATTACAGTACCTCCGTCCCCAAAAATACTAGGCTTATAAAATACCCAATATTTACACTACCATGTTTGTGTGTCTCAGCAAATTCACCCGAGAGTTGAAATGCTCCTCTGTGTCAGATGGGAACACACATTTATTACCACGCAGGGGACGATCGTTCCCCCTCTCTCTCTCCTCTCTACCCCCCCCCCCCCCCCCTCTTCCCCCCCCCCCCTCTCCTCTCTACCCCCCCTTCTCTCTCTCTCCTCTCTCTCCGCCCCCTCTCTCTCTCCTCTCTACCCCCTTCTCTTTCTTTTTCTCTACCTCCAGTCCTTGACCTGTGGACTGACTCTTCCAAATGCACTGTGTTCATTAGCAGGTCGCCCACCACACCTCCCGCTTCACTGTCATTAGTAAATACATTCAGTATTGACACCCATATAAAATATAAAAACCACTGACACATTATGTCATAGAGCAGTTTTACCCAGAGGGCAATGTGGGTTTCAGTCTCAGCGTCCCATTACACCAGCCCCAAGCCTTCCACCTGCACCAGTCAATAGGGAGTAAAACTCTGATTTACGGTCAGAATCACACAGACAGAAAACCCTAAAAGACGTATTGTGGCTCAGCCGCATAATATGTTAAGGTTAGACAGTCCTAGTTTGCACACATAATTGCTTAAATGAGGGCTATTAAGCCTAAGTGCATATAATTTTACTGTTTGCCCTACATTCGACCTGATGATTACGTTGATCAATACATATGATTTGTAAGTCGCTGGCCATTGATCGAATAGTAAAATGTTTTACCTAGGGTAAAGGAGCTCTTACTGCAGGCCAGTGACACTGAGAGGAAACAGGGATGCTGGGCGACAAAATAAGAGGACAGGACAAACATGGCTGCTATTTCTAAAGACACACAGACCCCAAATGTACTGTGTTGGTTCCCATATTTCCTTTTCACTTGTCCCTTTCCAACACGCTTCCAACAACTATGGTGGATGCGTAAACTTCCTAGTGCAGAACAGTCTCTTCAAATTATGGGTGATTGCTGCTGATTTCAAATGTAAGAAATACAAAATAAACAAAGCTTCACAGACAATCAGTAAAAAGTCCTAGCTGAGTCTGTTCAGATCTCCAGGGAACCTGTAGAGTTCATAATCAGCCTGTGCAGCTCTGTGGTGTTACACAAACAAACACACACACACACACACACACACACACACACACACACACACACACACACACACACACACACACACACACACACACACACACACACACACACACACACACACATACACACACACACACACACACACACACACACACACACACACACACACACACACACACACACACACACACACACACGCACACACACACCACCACATCCTCCCCCTCTTTCTTAAACATGCACATCTTTAATATAGAGAAGCATCACACTACAAATCACTTGGTAACATTCAAAAGAAGGCTTTGTGTGGCCTGGGAAGATGTGCTGCTTGAGGCACAATTAATAAGTCTAGCTGTCAGAATAATTCATATTCAATGAAGGCAGATTGAATTTCTGCAGGCAGGGTGATGCAGACTCTGAGAGGAAGAGGCAGGCAGAGTGATGTAGAGAGTGAAGCATAGGCCCTTACTGGGCATACTACCTGTTAAATGAGGCCCTTACTGGGCATACTGCCTGTTACATTAGGCCCTTACTGGGCATGCTAGCTGTTAAATGAGGCCTTACTGGGCATACTGCCTGTTACATTAGGCCCTTACTGGGCATACTACCTGTTAAATGAGGCCCTTAATGGACATACTGCCTGTTATATGAGGCCCTTACTGGGCATACTGCCTGTTATATGAGGCCCTTACTGGGCGTACTGTCTGTTATATGAGACCCTTATTGGACATACTGCCTGTTATATGAGGACCTTACTGGGAATACTATCTGTTATATTAGGCCCTTACTCTGAATACTGCCTGTCATGTGAGGCCCTTACTGGGCATACTGCCTTTTATATGAGGACGTTACTGGGCATACTACCTGTTATATGAGGCCCTTACTGGGTATACTGCCTGTTACATGAGGACCTTACTGGGCATACTGCCTGTTACATTAGGACCTTACTGGGCATACTACCTGTTACATCAGGCCCTTACTGGGAATACTGCCTGTTACATTAGGACCTTACTGGGCATACTGCCTGTAACATGCAGACCTTACTGGGCATACTGCCTGTTACATTAGGACCTTACTGGGCGTACTGCATGTTATATGAGGCCCTTACTGGGCATACTGCCTGTTACATCAGGTCCTTACTGGGCATATTACCTGTTATATGAGGCCTTTACTGGGCATACTGCCTGTCATATCAGGGCCTTAGTGGGAATACTACCTGTTATATTGGGCCCTTACGGGGCATACTACCTGTTATATTAGGCCCTGACTGGGCATACTTCCTGTTACATCAGGCCCTTACTGGGCATACTGCCTGTTAAATTAGGCCCTTACTGGGCATACTGCCTGTTACATTAGGACCTTACATACCTCTGGGCATACTACCTGTTATATGAGGCCCTTACTGGGCATACTACCTGTTACATGAGGACCTTACTGGGCATACTTCCTGTTACACGAGGACCTTACTGGGCATGCTACCTGTTACACGAGGACCTTACTGGGCATACTACCTGTTACATGAGGACCTTACTGGGCATACTACCTGTTCTATTAGGACCTTACTGGGCAAGCTGCCTGTTACATTAGGACCATACTGGGCATACTACCTGTTATATTAGGACCTTAATGGGCATACTGCCTGTTTCATGAGGACCTTCCTGGGCATACTACCTGTTATATTAGGACCTTACTGGGCATACTGCCTGTTATATTAGGACCTTACTGGGCATACTACCTGTTATATCAGGCCCTTACTGGGCATACTACCTGTTATATGAGGCCTTTGCTGGGCATACTGCCTGTCATATCAGGGCCTTACTGGGCATACTACCTGTTATATTGGGCCCTTACGGGGCATACCGCCTGTTATATTAGGCCCTGACTGGGCATACTGCCTGTTACATTAGGCCCTGACTGGGCATACTGCCTGTTACATGAGGACCTTACTGGGAATACTGCCTGTTACATTAGGCCTTTCCTGGGCATACTACCTGTTATATGAGGCTCTTACTGGGCATACTGCCTGTCATATCTGGCCCTTACTGGGCATACTACCTGTTATATGAGGCCCTTACTGGGCATACTACCTGTTACATTAGGCCCTTACTGGGTATACTACCTGTTATATTACTGGGCATACTACCTGTTATATGAGGCCCTTACTGGACATACTGCCTGTTACATTAGGACCTTACATACCTCTGGGCATACTACCTGTTATATGAGGCCCTTACTGGGCATACTACCTGTTACATGAGGACCTTACTGGGCATACTTCCTGTTACACGAGGACCTTACTGGGCATGCTACCTGTTACACGAGGACCTTACTGGGCATACTACCTGTTACATGAGGACCTTACTGGGCATACTACCTGTTATATTAGGACCTTACTGGGCAAGCTGCCTGTTACATTAGGACCTTACTGGGCATACTACCTGTTATATTAGGACCTTAATGGGCATACTGCCTGTTTCATGAGGACCTTACTGGGCATACTGCCTGTTACATGAGGACCTTACTGGGCATACTACCTGTTATATTAGGACCTTACTGGGCAAGCTGCCTGTTACATTAGGACCTTACTGGGCATACTACCTGTTATATTAGGACCTTACTGGGCATACTGCCTGTTTCATGAGGATATTAGGACCTTATTAGGACCTTACTGGGCATACTACCTGTTATATCAGGCCCTTACTGGGCATACTACCTGTTATATGAGGCCTTTGCTGGGCATACTGCCTGTCATATCAGGGCCTTACTGGGCATACTACCTGTTACATCAGGCCCTTACTGGGCATACTGCCTGTTAAATTAGGCCCTTACTGGGCATACTGCCTGTTACATTAGGACCTTACATACCTCTGGGCATACTACCTGTTATATGAGGCCCTTACTGGGCATACTACCTGTTACATGAGGACCTTACTGGGCATACTTCCTGTTACACGAGGACCTTGCTGGGCATGCTACCTGTTACACGAGGACCTTACTGGGCATAGTACCTGTTACATGAGGACCTTACTGGGCATACTACCTGTTATATTAGGACCTTACTGGGCAAGCTGCCTGTTACATTAGGACCTTACTGGGCATACTACCTGTTATATTAGGACCTTAATGGGCATACTGCCTGTTTCATGAGGACCTTACTGGGCATACTACCTGTTATATTAGGACCTTACTGGGCATACTGCCTGTTTCATGAGGACCTTCCTGGGCATACTACCTGTTATATTAGGACCTTACTGGGCATACTGCCTGTTATATTAGGACCTTACTGGGCATACTACCTGTTATATCAGGCCCTTACTGGGCATACTACCTGTTACATGAGGCCTTTGCTGGGCATACTGCCTGTTATATCAGGCCCTTACTGGGCATACTACCTGTTATATTGGGCCCTGACTGGGCACACTGCCTGTTACATTAGGCCCTGACTGGGCATACTGCCTGTTACATGAGGACCTTACTGGGAATACTGCCTGTTACATTAGGCCTTTCCTGGGCATACTACCTGTTATATGAGGCTCTTACTGGGCATACTGCCTGTCATATCTGGCCCTTACTGGTCATACTACTGGTTATATGAGGCCCTTACTGGGCATACCACCTGTTACATTAGGCCCTTACTGGGTATACTACCTGTTACGTTAGGCCCTTACTGGGCATACTACCTGTTACATGAGGACCTTACTGGGCATATTTCCTGTTACACGAGGACCTTACTGGGCATACTACCTGTTACATGAGGACCTTACTGGGCATACTTCCTGTTACATGAGGACTTTACTGGGCATACTACCTGTTATATGAGGCCCTTAATGGGCATACTTCCTGTTACAATAGGCCCTTACTGGGCATACTTCCTGTTACATGAGGACTTTACTGGGCATACTACCTGTTATATGAGGCCCTTAATGGGCATACTTCCTGTTACATGAGGACTTTACTGGGCATACTACCTGTTATATGAGGACCTTACTGGGCATACTTCCTGTTACAATAGGCCCTTACTGGGCCTTACAGGGCTCTGGAGTGGGAGTGACTGGAACAGAATAGATAGGCCTGTGCTGTGTACATTGACAGATGGCTAAGCATTGGAGATATCTTAAGCTATACTCTTGGAATGGTTTGAAACATTCTTTGTGTTTTGGCAATAGAGTAGTGTGATATGTGATCCATCACAATGAATGAAGCAACAGTGTTTAAAGAGCAAAGGATCTGTTTTTTTTGTATTCTTGTTGTGTCACGTTTATACTGATGGCAATCAGATACCCATACTTGGCCTGAACACCTGTTTTCCCTAGCAGAATGTCCCTGTCATATGTACTAAATGGCAAGACACTGTAAACATCTAAGTATCTCTCCATCCTTCATTACCTATATCATTCCTTATCGATCTTTGTCTTTGTGTTGTTCTAACAGCGTCTCTTTCGCTCCACAAATGGGGTGTACATGACTGTGTGTGTCGGCATCTGTGCATGAGCCTGTGTGTGTGCTTACAAGCTTGCCTGTATGCGTGGTCACTTGTGAATAGTGTGTGTGTGTGTGTGTGTGTGTGTGTGTGTGTGTGTGTGTGTGTGTGTGTGTGTGTGTGTGAGAGTGCGTGCGTGCGTGTGTGCGTGCGTGTGTGCTCGAGGATGTGTCAGTATATGCTTGCATGCATACGTTGGTTCATGTGTGTGTTCTCAGTCTACCTGTGTTAGAGCCAGGTGCTGAGGGACCTATTAGGAGGCATTGGACCTGGATCAATAGAGAAAACATCAGAGAGAATGTGAATTCCTAGATTCATTAGTCAACTCTGTTTCTGGTCAATGAGGTGGTGTTAAACCCCTTCACTCCTGTGTACACCAGATTAGCACTGTCTGATGCCATCCAGCGCAATGTACTGGGTGTATAAGGAGAAATGGTGTAGAGGTATCCTATGCGTGTTCATGCGATATTAAGACATTGTTAAAGGTTCTACACATTCACCTACCTACCACATAGAGAATACATTTTTTTTTATTCTAGGTGTAACACCTTTAAAGACTTTATACACATATTTAATTAATATTATACACTGAGTTTACAAAACATGAAGAGCTCTTTCCATGACATAGACTGACCAGGTGAATCCAGGTGAAAGCTATGATCCCTTATTGATGTCACTTGTTAAATCCACTTCAGTCAGTGTAGAAAAAAGTGTCGGGGCAGTGCAACTCAACTTAATGTACTCAGTGTATATTTTAAGTGTTGAGGAGTGAGACAGGGATGTCTTCTGTCTCCATATCTGTTAAATAACGGCATCGTTCATACTCGCAATGAAAATAGTGTTTTATTAACAATGTGCACAAAGTGTACATCTCAACTCTCCCTGATCTCCCTGTCATTCATGTATGTCACCTTAGATGTTATTGTCCATGTATTAACTTGTCTAGCATTTCCTCCCCAAGCTGACAACTGAACACAGACATTTCTGACCAAGGGGTGGGTCAAAGTTGGAGTGGATTCCATCTGCTTTCTGTTTATGTGTAAACCCAACCAACAAGCTAGCTGCTAGGGTAACAGGAGCACCTCACAGCAGCGTGATCAAGCATGGGTAGCATGAGTACACTACACAGGGCTATTAGATGTAGAGTGATACGGTTGAAGCTGCTTCTTGTGAACCTCACCGCCACTCACTAGTTTACTGTTGAGGTGAGCTCTGGAATACCAGGTAGGTAGCCACTCGAATTGGGGTGTGTGTGTGTGTGTGTGTGGGGGGGGGGGGATAGTTAGCCCAGCTGTGACCTCATATCCCTGACCTGGTCTCTTGCTAGCATTCATCCTGTTCAGCTAAAGTCTGATGCCATTCACTTCCCTCAATCAAGCTCCAGTTGAGACGTGTGTTGTGTGTTTGCATTAGGCTGCATCGTCTCCCTGCCTCCCAACCTAGTTATTAACCCAAACAGTGGCTGTCACTTGTTTGTGTTTCAGTTTTAATTGCATCTGGATGTTATGTCTCATGTGAACACAGACATTAACATTTCTCTTGCATGGTATAATCAGTTGTTCAACCACAATACCATACAGACAGAACAGAGACGGGAGGGGAAATAACCACATGCAATCATGTTTGCTGCACATGCACATTTGGGTGAGGCCTGTTTGTTTGTGTGTGTGCATGTGTGTGTGTGTTTGTGCGTGTGTGTATATGTGTGTGTGTTTGTGTGTGTGTATGTGTGTGTGTATGTGTGTGTGTTTGTGTGTGTGTGTGTATGTGTGTGTACTAGGATCTAAATAAGGCCTCTATAGGCCTCCTGAGGCCTGAGATTGGATTTCAAACCCACACAGTCTCTATCACACCCCTCAATAAGCTCTGTGTTTTTAATGAGGGCAAATTCAATCTGTGTCATTTTCTCCCGACCCAAAAATATCCAGTGTCATTAAATCATCCAATGAAAATGCACTCTCTCTGTTCAAGACCAAAAGACATACCATAAAACATATCATAAGACTTTCAGTCAGTGAGTACAGCTCCTGTGTGAGAGACAGTATGACATGTATGGTGAATCATGATGCAAAAATGTAATGGAATCAATCTATCTATAACAGGCATTCTTCTGTTCAACGCAATGTTGACGAAGACCATGATGCTACCTGTGCCAGAACAGACATGTGATATGACATCTGAGGTCCCTGGTTTCTCTGAGAGCCTCTCTACTGTGTATATGAACATCAAAGACTTCTATCTCTCTCTCTCTATGGCTGTTCAACCCTTCTGTCAAAACCATTCAGATCTGTCCAGTTGCTACATTCAGTGCTACAGATGTAGTACTGAATGTAGTACTGAATTTTTGTTGTTGTTGTAAGATGGCGCCGGAGGGTAAGGTTGCCGTTTTATGGGCTCTAAACCAACCGTGCTATTTTGTTAGTTTTTTTCTCTGGCTTTTGACCAGGTGTCCCACCTAGCCGTCATACCACTCAGGAAGGAGACGCATTCTGTCTCCTAGAGATGAACTTACTTTGCTGCGAAAAGTGCAACTCAATCCCAGAACAACAGCAAAGGACCTTCTGAAGATGCTGGAGGAAACAGGTACAAAAATATCTATATCCACAGTAAAACGAGTCTTATATCAACATAACCTGAAAGGCCGCTCAGCAAGGAAAAAGCCACTGCTCCAAAACCGCCATAAAGATGCCGGACTACGGTTTGCAACTGCACATGGGGAGAAATATCTTACTTTTTTGGAGAAATGTCCTCTATGATGAAACAAAAATATAACTGTTTTGCCATAATGACCATCGTTATGTTTGGAGGAAAAAGGGGAGGATTGCAAGCCGAAGAACACCATCCCAACCGTGAAGCACAGGGGTGGCAGCATCATGTTGTGGGGGTGCTTTGCTGCAGGAGGGACTGGTGCACTTCACAAAATATATGGCATCATGAGGGAGGAAAATTACGTGGATATATTGAAGGAACATCTTAGGACATCAGTCAGGAAGTTAAAGCTCGGTCGCAAATGGGTCTTCCAAATGGACAATGACCCCAAGCATACTTCCAAAGATGTGGCAAAATGGCTTAAGGACAACTAAGTCAAGGTATTGGAGTGGCCATCACAAAGCCCTGACCTCAATCCCATAGAAAATGTGTGGGCAGAACTGAAAAAGCGTGGGCGAGCAAGGAGGCATAGAAACCTGACTCAGTTACACCAGCTCTGTCAGGAGGAATGGGCCAAAATTCACCCAACGTATTGTGGGAAGCTTGTGGAAGGCTACCGAAAAAATGTCACCCAAGTTAAACAATTTGAAGGCAATGCTACCAAATTCTAATTTAATGTATGTAAACTTTTGACCCACTGGGAATATGATTAAAGAAATAAAAGCTGAAATAAATCATTCTCTCTAATATTATTCTGACATTTCACATTCTTAAAATAAAGTGATGATCCTAACTGACCTAAGACAGGTAATTTTTACGAGGATTAAATGTCAGGAATTGTGAAAAACAGAGTTTAAATGTATTTGGCTAAGGTGTATGTAAACTTCTGACTTCAACTGTATATACAATTCTTACCCTGTTTTCACCCAAATTTTGTGGTATCCAATTGGTAGTTACAGTCTTGTCTCATCGCTGCAACTCCCGTACAAACTCGGGATAGGCAACAGTCGAGAGCCGTGCGTCCTCCAAAACACAACCCAACCAAGCCGCACTGCTTTTCGACACAATGCCCACTTAATCTGGAAGCCAGCCGCACCAATGTGTTGGAGGAAACATCATGAACCTGGCGACCGTGTCAGCATGCACTGTGCCTGGCCCGCCACAGCAGTCGCAAAGGAGATCCCTGCCGGTCAAACCCTCCCCTAACCCGGACGACGCTGGGCCAATTGCGTGCCGCCTCATGGGTCTCCAAGTCGCGGCCGGCTGTGTCAGAGCCTGGACTCCAGTATCTGTAGTGGTACAGCAAGCTCTGCAATGCAGTGCCTTAGACCACTGCGCCACTCGGGAGACATAAATCTATTTTACCTCCTTTCTACCAGCATGTTAAATGTGCAAACATAAGGGAAAAAACTCTAGACCACCTGTACTCCACACACAGAGACGCGTACAAAGCTCACCCTCGCCCTCCATTTAGCAAATTTCACCATAATTCTATACTCCTGATTTTTGCTTACAAGCAAAAACTAAAGCAGGAAGCACCAGTGACTCGGTCAATAAAAAAGTGGTCAGATGAAGCAGATGCTAAGCTACAGGACTGTTTTGCTATCACAGACTGGAATATGTTCCGGGATTCTTCCAATGGCATTGAGGAGTACACCACATCAGACACTGGCTTCGTCAATGAGTGCATCGATGACTTCGTCCCTACAGTGACTGTATGTACATATCTCAACCAGAGGCCATGGATTACAGGCAACATCTGCACCGAGCTAAAGGCTAGAGCTGCCACTTTCAAGGTGCGGGACTCTAACCCGGAAGCTTGAACCTGCTATGCACTGCGACTAACCATCAAACAGTCAAAGCATCAATACAGGACTAAGATTGAATCCTACTACACCGGCTCTGACACTCATTGGATGTGGCAGGGCTTGCAAACTATTACGGACTACAAAGCGAAACTCAGCTGCAAGCTACCTAGTTATGCTAGCCTACCCGACGGGCTAAATGGCTTTTATGCTCGCTTCGAGGCAAGCAACATTGAAGCATGCATGAGAGCACCAGCTGTTCCAGATGACTGTGTGATCACGCTCTCCGTAGCTGATGTGAGCAAGACCTTTAAACAGGTCAACAATGACTATGGCCCCGTAGCACGTTGGTAACCATGAAGTGCTTTGAATGGCTGGTCATGGCTCACATCAACATCATCATCCCGGAAACTCTAGACCCCCTCCAATTTGCATACTGCCCTAACAGATCCAGAGATGACACAATCTCAATCGCGCTCCACACTGCCCTTTCCCACCTGGACAAAAGGAACACCTTTGTGAGAATGCTGTTCATTGACTACAGCTCAGCTTTCAACACCATAGTGCCGACAAAGCTCATCACTAAGCTACGGACCCTGGGACTGGACTTCCTGACAGTCCGCCCCAAGGTGGTAAGTGTAGGCAACAACACATATGCCATGCTGAACCTCAACACAGGGTTTCCTCAGGGGTGTGTGCCCTCCTGTACTCCCTGTTAACCCACAACTGCGTGGCCAAGCACAAATCCAACACCATCATTGCGTTTGCTCACGACACAATGGTGGTAGGCCTGATCACCGACAGTGATGAGACAGCCTATAGGGAGGAGGTCAGAGACCTGGCAGTGTGGTGCCAGGACAACAACCTCTCCCTCAATGTGAGCAAGACAAAGAAGATGATCATGGACTACAGCAAAAGGAGGGCTGAACACGCACCCATTCACATCGACAGTGCTGTAGTGGAGAAGATCGAGAGTTTCAATTTACTTGGTGTCCACATCACCAACAAACTATCATGGTTCAAACACACCAAGAAAGTCGTGAAGTGGGCACGACAACACCTTTTCCCCCTCAAGAGACTGAAAAGATTTGGCATGGGTCCCCAGATCCTCAAAAAGTTCTACAACTGCACCATCAAGAGCATCCTGACTGGTTGCATCACCGCCTGGTATGGCAACTGCTCGGCATCCGTCCATAAGGTGCTACAGAGGGTAGTGTGTACGGCCCAGTACATCACTGGGGCCAAGCTTCCTGCCATCCAGGACCAATACACTAGGTGGTGTAAGAGGTGTTATGGTGACCAGTGAGCTGAGGTAAGGCGGGGCTTTACCAAGCAAAGACTTATAGATGACCTGGAGCCAGTGGGTTTGACGATGAATATGAAGCGAGGGCCAGCCAACAAGAGCATACAGGTCGCAGTGGTGGGTAGTATATGGGGCTTTGCTGACAAATGGATGGCACTACATCCAATTTGCTGAGTAGAGTGTTGGAGGCTATTTTGTAAATCGCCGAAGTCAACGATTGGTAGGATAGTCAGTTTTACAAGGGTATGTTTGGCAGCATGAGTGAAGGATGCTTTGTTGCGAAATAGGAAGCCGATTCTAGATTAAATTTTTGATTGGAGATGCTTAATGTGAGTCTGGAAGGAGAGTTTGCAGTCTAGCCAGACACCTAGGTATTTGTAGTTGTCCACATATTCTAAGTCAGCACCGCCCAGAGTTGTGATGCTAGACGGGCGGACGGGTGCAGGCAGCGATCAGTTGAAGAGCATGCATTTAGTTTTACTTGCATTTAAGAGCAGTTGGAGGCCACGGAAGGAGTGTTGTATGGCTTTGAAGCTCATCTGGAGGTGTGTTAACACTGTGTCCAAAGAAGGACCAGAAGTATACAGAATGGTGTCGTCTGAGTAGAGGTGGATCAGAGAATCACCAGCATCAAGAGCGACATCATTGATGTAAACAGAGAAAATAGTCGGCCTTGAGAAGTGAACCCTGTGGCACCCTCATAGAGACTGCCAGAGGTAAGGACAACAGGCCCTCCGATTTGACACACTGAACTCTATCTGAGAAGTAGTTGGTGAACCAGGCGAGGCAGTCATTTGAGAAACCAAGGCTGTTGAGTCTGCCAATAAGAATGCGGTAATTGACAGCCATGGCCAGGTCGAAAGCCTTGGCCAGGTCGATGAAGACGATGGCGGTTATGATATTGTTTAGGTCCTTGAGTGTGGCTGAGGTGCACCAGCTCGGAAACCATGCTACTAGGTACAGGAACACGAGTGTTAGCGAGGCCTCTATCCCTACTCCCTTTGTCACACCCTGGCCATAGAGAGGCTTTTTATTTTCTATTTTGGTTAGGCCAGGGTGTGACTAGGGTGGGCGTTCTATGTTATTCTTTCTATGTTTTTGTATTTCTTTGTTTTTGGCAGGGTATGGTTCTCAATCAGGGACAGGCGTCTGTCGTTGTCTCTGATTGAGAACCATACTTAGGCAGCCTGTTTTCCCACTATGGGTTGTGGGTAGTTGCTTTAATATTAGTTACCAGGCGGAACTGTTTCGGTTGTTCTTTTTGTTTACTTTGTATTGTAGTGTTCAGTTCAGTTGAATAAAATGCCGAACACTTACCACGCTGCATATTGGTCCGATCCTTCCTACTCCTCCTCTTTTGTTGACATAAGAAAAGAAACACCTGTGAGAATAATTAAGCTTGCTTTAGGTATATCTATTTGACCGTGCATTTTAGCACATTTAATTTAATCACCCATTTACCTTATTTGAATGACTCTAGAACGGCAATATAAAGGCATTAAATAAAGAAGTCTTTCAATGCACCAGCATGCGTTGTTTCTGAATTAAACGCCCTGAATATCTTTGGGGAATAATATTGTTTTCCTGTGGATGGGGCCTAATCTACTCAGTCATGGTGGTTTGAAGAGGGAATGTTTTCATGTTTTATGAGGGTTGGTTCCAGCTCTCTCTTTCTTCCACCATACCGCAGTCATCTAACTAAAGAAGGGGCTTCACTTTTTCTCTCCCTCTTCCTGCCTGCCACTGAGGAGATGAGTGTAGGGAAGGAAGGAAGGTTGCATGGAAGCGCTGCAAATTACATTGTACTCTGTGAGAAGATAACAATCACCAAATATATTCTGCAAAACTAAAGCAGCATCAATAAATGTATCCAATATTTATCCATAAATTAACAGTCTATGTAATCTCTGTAATGATGTACAGCTGTGAATTACACCCTGTGAGAACCTGACTAAAATCTCAATATGAATACCAGCGGTGTCACTAAAGATTTCCAATATTTATCCATAAATGAACGCTACTATATCATCTGTGTAATGACATGTCCCTCCAACCAAGAAGACAGGAGATAAAAGACAGACAGGTTGAATCCATTACAGGGACTAACCCTTAGGGCTAAACCCAGAGATAATGTCCCCTTGGCCCTGGCTTCCTCAACCAACACAAAGCCCAATAGAGCCACAACAGTTTGACAACAGTCAAGTACAAGAGGGTGCAAGTAGTGGGAAGAAGAAGCCAACACAGAGACTGCAGCAGCGCCTCCGGCCTTGTGGCTGTGGCTCTCAGGTGTCTGCTGCTCTCTCTGCAGGTATGCGTTACCATAACAGAATGGTTAAGAGGGCGTCTTGTAGAAGTGACCGCTCCCCTGTCTCGACACACTGACTACAGTGTGATCAGGGGTGCCTGGCCGATTTAGCGTAGTCTTGTTAGAGTGAGCATTGCACAATGGAACCTGTCATGTGGCTTGTAATGTGTAATTGAACTTGGAGGCATTTTGCTCGAGCTTGAGAATATTCAGACGAAGCTGATGGTTGGGTTTCACTCGGAAAAGCTGACCAGATATCCTGCTTGTTGTTCGCGTTAAGCCTTGTTTTCAGAAGAGGGCTTGCGCCCGGGGAACAACTTCTCTAAGTCACCTTTTTCCAAATGGATACAAATGGAGTCCAATGGAGTCTGGTGCTGTACCCTTCTCTGGTGTCCACAAACCAACACCCTCCCAACTCCTCTCGCTCCCCCCTCTCCCCACCATCACCACACCCCACCTTCACCACACCCTCACCCCTCCCTCCTCTCTGTACGTTTTTCTCCTCTGGAACTTTCATTATGTAAAGGGTATAAAAATACAGCTAGCCCTGTGAATTTATGGCTCTTTCAGAGTTGCCCTTAAACATATTAACTTTTTTATCCGTTCGCTGCTGAAACCAGAGTAGTATAACAGAGCGACCAAGAGATTACACAGAGCCACCGCAACATAGAGGCCTGCAGTCACCAGCCTCCCACTTATACTCCTCTCAGCATCAAGGCTGTGTTGTCCATCCACTGACACACACACACACACACACACGCACAAACAATCTTAGAAAAAAAGGTGCTATCTAGAACCTAAAAGGGTTATTTTGGCTGTCCCCATAGGAGAATCCTTTGAAGAACCCTTTTTGGTTCCAGGTAGAACCCTTTTGGTTCCATATAGAACTATTTTGGGTTCCAAGAAGAATCCTATTCACAAAGGGTTTTACATGGAACCCAAAAGGGTTCAACCTGGACCCAAAAGTGTTATCTTATGGGGACAGTCGAATAACTATTTTGGAACCTTTTTTTTCTAAGTGTATTCACACATTCTCTCTCTCTCTCTCTCTCTCTCTCTCTCTCTCTCTCTCTCCCCCCTCTCTCTCTCTCTCTCTCTCTCTCTCTCTCTCTCTCTCTCTCTCTTTCTGTGACAGACTGCTTGTTTATAGATTCTCAGTACAGTTAGTCCTTTCTCTTCCTGTAAACAGTAAACTGCTCCTGTCTGTTTTTATATCTTTACCTCAGACTCCAGGGACACATGACTTAAACACAGGGCCTACCAGGCCACTCTGCTGCCTGCCGGCCTGCCTGGACACATGACTCAACGATAATGACAGTATTGAGTGTTTTATAGAGAGACATAATTACACTCATCTAAACCTTCCATTCTCAGGAGTTTATGTTCTCCCTCTTTCAATCACTCTTTCTGTCTCTCCCTCTTTCTTTCTCCATCTCCCTCACCCTCTCTCCCCATCTCTCTTTTTCTACTCCCTTCACTGCCTCGACTCTCTCTCTCTCTCTCTCTCTCTCTCTCTCTCTCTCACACTCTCTCATTCCCTCTCTCTCTAACTCTCTCTCTTGCACCTTCTCCCTCTTCTTAATGACAGCTGCTTTTCCTAGGAAAGTGCCTCTTTCTCAGACGATAATCTATCGCCGCCCTCTCTCTGCTGTGCTGTCTTACATGTCGCTACATGGTGACTCAGGGCTGTAATTCCGTCATTAGCTGGATAATGTGTTTGCCGTCTCTGTGTTAAAGCTATCAGTGCCAGCTTCGGTGCGACCCCGGGGCAGCTAGTGGGCCTGAGTAATGCCAGTCAGTTTGGCCTGTATGCCTTGTAAACAGGCCTGGGAAAGCTCAGTTTGGAGGAAGAACTAAGGCCACACTTTAATCAAAAAGTACAAGGTGTTATGATGTTGTCCATGATGTCTACTTATAATGAGTTATTTTAAGGAATGAGTCTGTTGAAAATGTTCACTTAGGGGTCTGTGGATTGACTGAAGGGGTTACCATGCTCTGCTGGGTAGCATATAACCTCCCCTAACCTCTCCTCCCTCCACTGCCCATAGACACACTGGTGTCTTTATGAGCCTGTTTTTACCCTGTGTTGACCAGGCACTGACCTCAAACTAGGGTTCAAACCAATACAGTAACACCCCTACGCTCTGGGTCACTGTAACCCAGTCTGGCTGTAGGGGAGCATTAACATCCCCCAGCGTTCTGACACACACACACACACACACACACACACACACACACACACACAATTCTACTAAATCATAAGTGGAATTACAGTAAAACACAGCTTTTATTACCCAATACCTCATATACATAAAGAGACAGAAAGCCAAATTGATACAACATGCCTATGCTCCAGTCCACACCTGTCTTTTTCCAATAACAAACCCACACAATTAAGCTCTAAACTCCCTCATAAATCTCCCAGGACGCTCATTTAAACAGTCCCCTCAGGCAGACTGAAGCACACATTTGCTTTTGATTGTGCAGCGTTGGGAGTTTGTTTCCTCCAGAGTAGAAGAAAAGAAAGACTATGTCTTAAGGTAGAAAGATATTGCCTGTGTTTTGAGAATTCCGCTCGACGTACTGGGTGTCAGTCTTGCGTGAGTGCCATATAGTAGTAAATAATATACACATGTATACTCACACAACGCAAACGCCACACAGATTCAATAGGTTTATAGTATATACACATGAAAGCAGACGTGAACGTCTACGGACACACATACCATCCCCACCCCCTCCATCCTCCACACACTTACACAATTCAAAGATGAGCGTTATTTAAAACAAATATTTTATTTTATTTAACCTTTATTTTATCAGCGAGTCATACTGAGACCAAGGGGTCTTTTACAGATGAGCCCTGAACTACAGAAATGACAGAAAATACACACATCAATACAAACACAAAATTCAAGCAGAAAGAAAGACACATTAATAAAAAACAAACTCAGTAATAAGGTTCTCATATAACAGGAGCTCTTGATAAATGTCCCACCTGTCTGTTTGTGTGGGATTAGATGTAGTCCTGATCCCACCGAGGTCTACACCTGTATGTTTGTGTGGGATTAGATGTAGTCCTGATCCCACCGAGGTCTACACCTGTATGTTTGTGTGGGATTAGATGTAGTACTGATCCCACCGAGGTCTACACCTGTATGTTTGTGTGGGATTAGATGTAGTCCTGATCCCACCGAGGTCTACACCTGTATGTTTGTGTGGGATTAGATGTAGTCCTGATCCCACCGAGGTCTACACCTGTATGTTTGTGTGGGATTAGATGTAGTCCTGATCCCACCGAGGTCTAAACCTGTATGTTTGTGTGGGATTAGATGTAGTCCTGATACCACCGAGGTCTACACCTGTATGTTTGTGTGGGATTAGATGTAGTCCTGATCCCACCGAGGTCTAAACCTGTATGTTTGTGTGGGATTAGATGTAGTCCTGATCCCACCGAGGTCTACACCTGTATGTTTGTGTGGGATTAGATGTAGTCCTGATCCCACGAGGTCTACACCTGTATGTTTGTGTGGGATTAGATGTAGTCCTGATCCCACCGAGGTCTACACCTGTATGTTTGTGTGGGATTAGATGTAGTCCTGATACCACCGAGGTCTACACCTGTATGTTTGTGTGGGATTAGATGTAGTCCTGATACCACCGAGGTCCCACCTGTATGTTTGTGTGGGATTAGATGTAGTCCTGATACCACCGAGGTCTACACCTGTATGTTTGTGTGGGAATAGATGTAGTCCTGATCCCACCGAGGTCTACACCTGTATGTTTGTGTGGGATTAGATGTAGTACTGATCCCACCGAGGTCTACACCTGTATGTTTGTGTGGGATTAGATGTAGTACTGATCCCACCGAGGTCTACACCTGTATGTTTGTGTGGGATTAGATGTAGTCCTGATCCCACCGAGGTCTACACCTGTATGTTTGTGTGGGATTAGATGTAGTCCTGATACCACCGAGGTCTACACCTGTATGTTTGTGTGGGATTAGATGTAGTCCTGATACCACCGAGGTCTACACCTGTATGTTTGTGTGGGATTAGATGTAGTACTGATCCCACCGAGGTCTACACCTGTATGTTTGTGTGGGATTAGATGTAGTCCTGATACCACCGAGGTCCCACCTGTATGTTTGTGTGGGATTAGATGTAGTACTGATCCCACCGAGGTCTACACCTGTATGTTTGTGTGGGATTAGATGTAGTCCTGATCCCACCGAGGTCTAAACCTGTATGTTTGTGTGGGATTAGATGTAGTCCTGATACCACCGAGGTCTACACCTGTATGTTTGTGTGGGATTAGATGTAGTCCTGATACCACCGAGGTCTACACCTGTATGTTTGTGTGGGATTAGATGTAGTACTGATCCCACCGAGGTCTACACCTGTATGTTTGTGTGGGATTAGATGTAGTACTGATCCCACCGAGGTCCCACCTGTATGTTTGTGTGGGATTAGATGTAGTACTGATACCAACGAGGTCCCACCTGTATGTTTGTGTGGGATTAGATGTAGTACTGATCCCACCGAGGTCTAAACCTGTAATTCAGCACCTGGGGATGGACTGATGGACAGAACTGTACACATCCATGCGCGCACACACACACACACACACACACACACACACACACACACCTGGGTGTAGACTGACTGACGGATGGGACTATCTGTCCTGACAGATAGCAGCCCTGATTGATCACTGAGCGAGCCTTACCTGAGGGTGCTCCCTGCCTGGGTAGGTCTCTCCACCTGAGTCCCCGGGGGTAGATTCCCTGATTCTCTGGATCTGTGTGGAAACAACCTATCACTATCACTGACAGGATCAGATCAATCTCAAAGGTATACAGTACGCCCTTGGGCACGGCAAATTAATTACACACTCAGTTATTTATCCTCCAATAGAGGTGTCGTCTCTGTTTATCTGAAAGAGACCTTGACAGAACAGCTCTCAAAGACGAATGTCTGTATTGTACAATAGCACCCAGGCTTGGAAATAAGATGTCTACTCATTAACTATGAATAAGACCATTTTACACACAACAAGGACGAGTCAAATGCGCTAAGGAAAGGAACAATGAGTCCCTGAATAAAGCTGAATCAATCCCCTTTCCTCTCTTCCTGATCTGTTTTTTAGTTGTTGTTTTATTTTAGTCACAATGAATTTGTGGGAAGGGGAATAAAATCTGAATTCTTCGACGACTCAAAAAAAAAAAAAAAAAACCCTGACAAAAGCTTTATTGCTCATGGCTACGTCTGAATTGCCTTCTGTGCCAAGATAGGAGTCAACATGTTTAGCAACATCAAAAGAAAACCTGAAACCTTAAGTATAAGAAGATTAACACTTGCAGTGATCTTGAGCTTAGGCTGCTCCAGGACTTTCAACAGCACTGTGCCACAAGGGACAATTACCAATGAATTGGCATCAACATCTCCCGGTTATTTAACAAAATCTGGCACAGTGTATAAGCTCAGGTCCTTAAGACTTCCTTTCAAGTCTGGCCCTGGTATCACAGGGGTAACATATTCTGAAATGTGACGAGGGGAGACAGACAGCAGGAGAAGCTGCAAGAACATGCTAAGAAGGAGAGGGGGAGAGAGAGAGAGAGAGAGAGAGAGAGAGAGAGAGGGAGAGAGGATGAGAGAGAGAGGGAGAGAGGATGAGAGAGGGAGAGAGGATGAGAGAGAGAGAGAGAGAGAGAGAGAGGGAGAGAGGATGAGAAAGAGAGAGAGAGGATGAGAAAGAGAGAGAGAGAGGATGAGAGAGAGAGAGAGGATGAGAGAGAGAGAGAGAGAGGATGAGAGAGAGAGAGAGAGAGAGGATGAGAGAGGGAGAGAGAGAGAGAGAGAGAGAGAGAGAGAGAGAGGATGAGAGAGGGAGAGAGGATGAGAGAGAAAGAAATATATAGACAAAGAGAGAGAGAGAGAGAGAGAGAGAGAGAGAGAGAGAGAGAGAGAGAGAGAGAGAGAGAGAGAGAGAGAGAGAGAGAGAAGGTAACTCACCATAACACAATTGTATCTCCTTTTCTGGTTCTTGACATAAAGGCTGAATGTGTCACACCTTAAAGTGGGTGTCTGTGTTGTCCCTGAAAGTAGCAGTTTGGGATATTGGCCTGGGGGTGATATGAAAAGGCCCAAAACACTGGTGCTATTGCAATTCTGGATATACAGTATGACACCAAAACATTGTGATGTCACCACAACCATGAGCTAATCTCTAACATGAAGACCTCATTCCAACGATAGAGTGCTCTTTTCATGTCCATCTCCCTCATCAGCCCAAAGGCATGATACCATACTGTGTGTTTGTGTAGGATCCCACGGAGGTGTTTAATATGGCTGTGACAGTGATTGGGGAGGAAGCCTGGTTCTCAGGGGGAAACCCCACTGAGCTCCTCCAAGGAGAGATGTCCCCTCCTGGGGGGAGAGACTGACAGAGTCCCCTGCTTCTCAACCACCGCTGGAACATTGGACTGGAAGCTCCAGCGTTGCTCAGAGAACACTGCTAAACACTCCAGCTGCAGGTGTCCCAGTTGTTTCTGCTGTAGAGGATCATGGAAAGATAGATAGCTGCAGACTGTCGGAACATTTGGGAAAGTCTGCAGTGGAAGGAGCAGAAATAAAGACCTTATTTATTCATTTGTAAGTCCCATAATATCTGTTGAAATAGGGGTAGGTTAGTAAATGCTTAGCAGGGAATGGTATATTTTAGTAAACTGGTAAGATAAATTGAGTTCTGCAAGCATTCATTTGAGAGAGTGTCCTTTCAACAGCCAACAGCTTCTTTCAATAACAACAGTCCTTAATTAACAACAGTCTAATACATCAATCTGCATATTGTCAGAAGAAACCTGGCAATAAACAGAATGTGTGGTCATGCTGGAATCAGCATCTGCCTCCTTCCTGGGAGGTGTACGGTATCTTTTACTCCTCTCTCTCTTTTATGCCTCTTTACTTCTCTCGCTCTCTCCCTCTCGGGGCATATGTTGGTCTCAGTCTAGTCCTCTCTCTCAGATCCCACATTAGCAGCAAACTCTATATGTGAATCATCAGTCACACAGACTACAGCAGTGATTCATGATGACTTTATTCCCATTTAAACATTCTGCCAGCCACAGAGGGTCATTTGTTTTAATAGCCCTGATCGGATGCCAGGGCACGTTCAACGACCCAAAACACCCTCCTCGCATTTATAAAAAGCACATCACTGATCTTCCGTCAAAATCTTAGACATGGTTTAAGATAACAGGTGACAAGAAGAAGTGATGGAGGCTTTGGCATTGGATCTGTGGCAAGGCTGTCATGGGATACGGCGATAGGCGTTACGTTTTGACACATTTATACTGGAGGAGTGATGGGGGGGTAGAAGAGAAGAGAGATATTTGGTGTCGGAGGGGTAGAAGGGAGAAATCCCTATAGTGTCAGTAGTGTGGTGCTCTCATTCCCACTCCGACCCTCCCTGGAATGGTTTTGACAGAGGCACAGTGAAGACGTGACCTGAAACAAGCTTCTGTTTGATCTTCTCTGTAACGCTTTCATTCTGTCACAAAGAAACTACGTCAATCACTTAATATTAAAGAGGGACTTCAATAATATTAAAGGGAAGAGTACATTGGTGGAGAATGCATTATACATCAATGACTGCCTGTGACACAATCTATTTAGTAAATAAACTGAGTGTGTGGGGAAGAAAGATAAAGAAAGAGAAATGGGCTCTTTTTGAGCAGTCTCAGAGTGTAACGCTTGTCATCTGGGGAAGGAGAGGAGGACCAAGGTGCAGCGTGGTAAGTGTTCATATTTTAAATATTTTAATGAACACTGAAAACAAAAACAATAAACAACCAATGAACAGTCCTGTAAGGTGCAACACCACACTAAATGGAAAACAGGCTACCTAAATATGGTTCTCAATCAGGGACAACGATTGACAGCTGACTCTGATTGAGAACCATACCAGGCCAAACACAGAAATAGAAAATCAAAGACAAACTAACATAAACAACCCACCCAACTCACGCCCTGACCATACTAAAACAAAAGACAAAACAAAGGAAAAAAGGTCAGAACGTGACAGTACCTCCCCCCAAAGGTGCGGACTCCGGCCGCAAAACCTGAACCTATAGGGGAGGGTCTGGGTGGGTGTCTGTCCGCAGTGGCGGCTCTGGCGCGGGACGTGGACCCCACTCCACCATAGTCTTTCTCCGCCTCCTTAACCGCCTCCGTGGCCTCTTAAGACCCTCACCACCGACCTCGGACTGGGGACCCTAGCCACGGCTCCCGAACGGACAGGAGATTCCGGCAGCGCCGGAGTGAAGGACGACTCCGGCAGCGCCGGACAGTCGGAAGACTCCGGCAGCTCCGGAGTGAAGGGCGATTCTGGCATCGCCGGCGTGGCAGGTGGCTCTGGCAGCTCCTGGCTGACTGACGGCTCTGGCAGCTCCTGGCTGACTGACGGCTCAGGACAGACTGGCGGCTCTGGCAGCTCAGGAGAGACTGGCGGCTCTGGCAGCTCAGGACAGACTGGCGGCTCTGGCAGCTCAGGACAGACTGGCGGCTCTGGCAGCGCTGGACAGGCGGGAGCACTGGCAGCTCAGGACAGACGGGAGACTCTGGCAGCGCTGGGCAGGAGGAAGGCACTGGCAGCACCTGTAGGGAGAAAACGGAGAGACAGCCTGGTGCGGGGGGCTGCCACCAGAGGGATGGTGCGTGGAGGTGGCACCGGACAGTCCGGACCGTGAAGGCGCACTGGAGCTCTTGAGCACTGAGCCTGCCCAACCTTACCTGGTTGAATGCTCCCCATAGCCAGGCCAGTGTGGTGAGATGGAATAGCTCGCACTGGGCTGTGCTGGCGAACCAGGGACACCGTGCGTAAGGCTGGTGCCATGTACACCGGCCTGAGGAGACGCACTGGAGACCATATGCACTGAGCCGGCTTCATGGCACCTGGCTCGATGCCCACTCTAGCCCGGCCGATACGAGGCGCTGCAATGTAACGCACCGGGCAATGCACACGCACCGGGGACACCGTGCGCCTCACGGCATAACACGGTGCCTGCCTGGTCCCTCTCGCTCTCCGGTAAGCACGGGAAGTTGCCGCAGGTCTCCTACCTGACTTCGCCACACTCCCTGTGTTTCCCCCCCCAATACATTTTTGGGGCTGCCTCTCGGGCCTCCTTGATCGTCGTGCCAACTCCATTCGCCGGTATCCCTCCTCACACTGCTCCAGAGAATCCCAGGCGGGCTCCGGCACACTCCATGGGTTGACCGACCACCTGTCTATCTCGCCCCAAGTTGTGACATAATCCAGATCTCGCTCCCATGTCCAGGAGTCCTGCGATCGCTGCTGCTGCTGCCCGTTACCACGCTGCTTGGTCCTTTTGTGGTGGGTGGTTCTGTAACGCTCATCTGGGGAAGGAGAGGAGGACCAAGGTGCAGCGTGGTAAGTGTTCATATTTTAAATATTTTAATGAACACTGAAAACAAAACAATAAACAACCAACAAACAGTCCTGTAAGGGGCAACACCACACTAAACAGAAAATAAACACCCGTGACAGAGAGCAGGGTATTCAGTGGTCTTGGTGGGATTTGACATCTATGTGATGGTGCTGGATCATAAACTGTTGTGTGAGGAGGACGTAGCTGAGGAGGATATCTAACCTGCCTGCTAATTCTGGCCCTCAGTGCTGTCTGCAGGGGGTGGATGCTGACAGGGACAATGCGGTGTGTGTGTTTGTCAAATGGAACAAATGTTCATTAGGAGGGTCCCTACGTTTCAATAAACGGCTATAGCTGTGTCTGATTCATGGTGTGTACACACACACACACACACACACACACACACCAAAACTCTCCAAACACTTCATTAAATCACAGACCGCCCAAACCCAAACTAATTTAGAACAATCTAAGGTCTTGGCGGGAGCAGACTGGCTCGGCCATTAGTCCTGTCTCAGTGACAGCTTGCCCTGCTCACCTCATCTATCTGCTACACACAAAGACATGCCTTGTGGGGTGGCTCCCTTCCAGCCCTCACCAGGCTTCTACCCTGTTCCACACACACACATATACACACCTACCACCCCACCCTCCCCTCCACCCCTCAGTATAACAGAGCTGCCTGCTATGCCCCCTGCCGTGACAGACTTAGACAGGATTTATGCAGCCTCGTCACAGCGCCTCCATTAATTGCAGGAAAGCGACACCGAGCACAGTTATTACACGATTACAACATGACAGCTCTCGTTTTTCACCATTAAGGATTGGATCAGGCCGGTGCAGGGTGGTGGTGATGGTAAGACATAGACATACACACACACACACACACACACACACACACACACACACACACACACACACACACACACACACACACACACACACACACACACACACACACACACACACACACACACACACACACACACACAGGTGCAGAGTGGTGGACAGGACAGGCTTTCCTGTAATGCATAGCTCTTGCATGGCCCAGCATGAGGTGCTGAGCTTGCTAATGCATTGGCACGACAGAGAGGTGGAGTAAAGACAATCCCATCCTGGAGCCAGAGTACGCAATGCAGGAATCACCATGGTAACCAGGGTCAAACAACAACAACAACAACAATAGATAAGGCCAGCAGTTAGTGCCGATACGTCTGATACACCCTAATCTACCTGCTCTAAGGTCACACTTATTGTACTGAGTTTTGATGTCCAACATCTCATGTGTGTGTGTGTGCTTTCACGCATGCATGCGTGTCTGCCCTCGTATGTGTGTGTGTTTGTACGTACAAGGTAAAGAGATTACCGGTGGAGGAGATAGCTGCACGTAGTAGGTCAGGAATACAGAGCTCCAGTCCACAGCACCCTTCAGTCTACAAACGTTTACACCCCTAACCACACTCAGCCCACAACTTGAATTAACCTTGCCGTATAATGACATCATTAACACCTCACCTTAAGACCAATTATGAGAGAAAATAGATCCGGCTCCTGGTTCTATTAATTGCTGTTTGAAGTGAAGATGTCAGTGGTGTATGGATTTTCTGCCAGCCGAGGAGAGGGATGTGCGTTGGGAGAGGACTGGGGAGAAGGAAGGAGAGAAGAGAGGGACGTGCTACTGTCCTTTCTCCCGTTGGGAGAGGACTGGGGAGAAGGAAGGAAACAAGAGAGGGACGTGCTACTGTCCTTCCTCCCGTTGGGAGAGGACTGGGGAGAAGGAAGAAGAGAAGAGAGGGACGTGCTACTGTCCTTTCTCCCGTTGGGAGAGGACTGGGGAGAAGGAAGGAAAGAAGAGAGGGATGTGAATTATTCATTACAACGTATGAGCCGGGTAAGGAGCTGGGGATCGGAGGGAATTTAAAGGCATTTGTGTTTGTCACACAAATCAGGCCGTCTCGGGAAGCTCTGAGGCAAATCCCAACCGACGGATGGGAGTGGAGGATGACACCACTTCTTACTCAAGACAGCCCTAAAGAGGAAGAGCAGAGGGAGAGAGAGAGGTGTGGAGAGAGAGAATGAGGGGGATAGAGAGAATGAGAGAGAAGAAGAGAAACGCTGTGACCCCCTAATGAAAGCGGTCAGACCAGAAAGAAATGTACAGCATGAACAAGACAATGACAGCAAATGAATCAAATACATCTCAGTAGACTCAGTATTTACTTTCAATTCGTTCCTTGAGGTACTGGTAAGATGTCGTTGTGTGTTTTTGGTGTGACAAACATTTATTTAAGCAAAACTGGTTAGGACATAAATCTAAAGGTAGTCTGTTAATATTCAGCTTGTCTACATTCATATGTTTCTTATCAGACACTACAAAAGCCCTTGTCAGAAAATGAAAAAGTGATTTTTGATCAATAGGAAATAGAATAGGAAATAGACCAGACATCCCCCATTGTAAGGTTACAGTACATACTGTAGAGGCTGTGACCCTGCTCCTGGTGCAGATCAGGGGAGAGAGTCCCCACACTCCTGTGGTTGGTGCCTGTCAGTGGTTTGTTTTTCAGAGGGTCCATGGTGGCCCTGGCTCCTGCCATGGCTTCCAGTGTAAATCAGTATGGCGTGGCTGAGCATGCCTGGCAGCTGAGAGGACCTGAAGAGATTCTCACCCCAGCCCTGGAAAGGTTGAGGAGCCAGCCTGTGGCTGATTTGGGGCTGTGGTGGTGCAGACAGACAGGGAGCAGATCACACACTCACACAGGACAGCCACATCACCAGCCCCACAGACAAACAACTTAAACACACCACACAGGACTCTACTAGAAAGGGTTTTCAGCCACCAACACTTAGAGAGGGGATGAGCATTCACAAGCATCTCGATGCACAAATTACACCTACAAATTACACCTACAGCTCACCCTATAAGAGAGAGGGTGAGCTCACCTTATAAGAGAGAGGGTGAGCTGAGTCCCCTCGCTCTTATAGGGTGAGCTGAGTCCCCTCGCTCTTATAGGGTGAGCTGAGTCCCCTCGCCCTTATAGGGTGAGCTGAGTCCCCTCTCTCTTATAGGGTGAGCTGAGTCGCCTCTCTCTTATAGGGTGAGCTGACTCTCCTCTCTCTTATAAGGTGAGCTGAGTCCCCTCGCTCTTATAGGATGAGCTGAGTCCCCTCTCTCTTATAGGGTGAGCTGACTCCCCTCTCTCGTATAGGGTGAGCTGACTTCCCTCCCTCTTATAGGGTGAGCTGAGTCCCCTCGCTCTTATAGGGTGAGCTGCTATTTTCCCTCTTCCTGCTGACTGTGGTTGGTTGGTTACTTTAGGTAATGACACAGAGAGAGAGGCAGCAGGTCTGGAATATGTTCTCTCAGCACAGAGCCCAGCATGGCCAGGCAGGGTAGGCTGCCAGCAGACACATTCCTTGTCTCACTTAAAGTTCTGTGTCAGGGGTTAAGTGGTCATGGAAAAGAGGGAGAGACAAGAGACTGAACTTATTGGGCAACATTGTTTCTCTCGTCAGCAGCTGGGAAGTGCCGGCTGGCTGGTGTGAGACTGGCGTGAGAGAGAGGCAGTGCTAGATCACAGGCTTCACAGGGCCATGCAGAGCCCACAGCTGAGCCTTAGTGTGCGATAAGCCCAACGCCACTTTAATTACATTACCCACACCACTCTGACTCAAAAAGAGAGAGAGAGAGGAAAGTGTGTGAGTGTGTGTGTGAGCGTGTGTGTGTGTGTGCATGTGTGCGTGTGTGCGTGTACATGCGTGTGTGCGTGTGCATGTGCATGTGCGTGTGCGTGACAGAGGGAGCTGAGCACTAAATACAGGATTGGCAGCTGAGAAGATATTTACCTTTTTACACTCTATTCTTTCTGTCATTTCACCTTCTATTCAAGTGTTTATTGGGGATAATAGTTTCCATCTGAGGTGAGCTGAGCGTTGCCTACAGGGATGAAACCCTGTGTTTGTGTCAGACAGGAATCATCCACATTATCCACACCTAGCTACCAACAACCTACACATTTCAAACCCCAGTATTTTGTCTGAAACCAGTATCTACACATGTTAACTACATGTTGGTGAGAAGAAAAAGAGAGATAAAGATGAGAGGAGGAAGAAATAAGCGCATGGGGAGCGAGAGGAGAGCCGAGGCGTAGCCCCTTATTTGAAGATGACAGTGTGTGTTGTCTGCTTGTCTGCTACAGATTGCTGTGTTCCCCTAGCCCAGGCTGCTCCCAGAAGTCCTTCCATTAGAAGAAACCAAAATCATAAACAAACAAAAGTGGGTAGAAGAAACAATGGATGAAAGAGGAGGAGAAGCAGAGGGAGCTTTGAGGATGAGAGGAGGTGAAGTATTGATCAGCCATTGACAAACAGAATAGACATTTTAGATGTGATGTGAGAGGCCTCATCCATAATTTAACAACTGGGCCAAATGTGAGTGACAGGGGTGTCGAAGGGGAGCACTGTATTGATTAGTAAGAAAAAGTGTACAGAGCGAGAGAGAGAGAGAGCTCCGTTGAGAGATGGGAGGATGAGGGGAGGAGAGGATCGGAGGGCAGATGGAAGAGCACGGGAAAGCCATTAAGGATGGCAGTGTTACCAGACACTGGCAGACGAGAGAAGAGAGAGAGAGACAGCTAAAGAGGGAGATAGAGATAGAGAGATATGGGAGGAAGAGAGGTCACACAGGCCCCACCCCCACCCCATCTCCTCGCCTGCCCAAATCAATAGAACCATGTCAAAACATAAAATGCATGCTTTTGCTCTTAAGTAAAAGGTGTCTAAGATTTTTAAAAGCATTGATTCAGGCCTGGTCGATGGAAATCAAGGCATATTGTCCTGTTCAAAGAGGGGTAATAACACTCAACTGATAATAGCACAACGGGGGACTTTCGGGGGCTTCATATCTGAAGCGGAGTGCGCTGGTCAGATTACTGCACTCCACCACCGCTCGGTCGGTCGGGGTCAAAATGACATGGGGTCAAGGATTCAAGTGTTCCCTCTCCAAACTGTGTCTGACATTTGTATGGGAGGTGGTGAGGGAGGAGGAGGGAGAGGAGGAGAGAGGATGCAGGGTGATGGCACTGGACTTTACGCAAGCGCCTACCAGAAACATTTTACGCATTAAAGTAAGGAATGTCTAGACAAGAGTCCTCATAGGTTTGGCTGGGGGAATAGAGCTGAGGCCCATCAAATAGGAGCGGGTTAGATAATAATTCTACCCTAACCACACATATCCAAACACTAACTATAAAAATAGAGAGCCTTATAACATTCTGTTCATTAAACATGCCATTCAAATGTACCCTCAAGTATTTGTTTTAGTGCCTTTTTAATCTCGGGGATTCAACCCATACTGTATATGTGTATGGTAGGAAGCTATGTGAGCACCCTGAATAGAGGTCACACACAATGAGGGCAAACAGAGGCTGAGGCAACAAGGGTTCTGTATAGGAGGGTTCTGTGGTTTGGGAAATGTGGGCACCACTGAAGGAAAACCCACACTCCCTTTTTACGTTAGAACACATCACAGCCTGTGGAAAACTAGTAACCAACAAACCCATGCAGAGCAAAGAGAAAGCGAGAATGAAAAAAGAAAAAATGTTGAGAAAGAAAAAACAAAATGATGTCTAGTAATCAGAAACAAAGCGTACTGCTGCCACATGAAGGGCGCTGCCAATGTGCCTCCATGTGCCCCTCGTTGCTGCACCAGTTAGTGGTGGAGCCACAAGCTGAGGCCTTAAAGACAATGGCACAGCAGCAATTAGCCTAGTGTAGCCTAGAGCAGGCAGGCAGGGCGCGGCCCCATGCAGCTACATACAGACAGAGAGAGACACTTATCTATTCCACAACCACAGAGACAGACAGACACATAATGAATGACACAGCATCGCTACGACCACACAAGCAAATAAACAACATCTGCCTGACCTCTAACCTCTGAGGACGCATTGTCATTGGCTGACCTTGTGAGGGCATTCACCCATTGGTCGAACCTGTGTCCTCTTAAAGGGTACCTTCAGCTCTGTCATGACACGCATACTTAGCTACTAGCTACGTGGAACGGATATCAAAATATCATACACCACTACACGAATTCGCCCTCTACGCCAAAGCAGCAGAAGCCAGTGAGATTTGACCTGTCCTATTTCTCCTGGTACATGTTGTTGAATTCGGTAGCCTAGCTTCCTGATTGTGTCTGATGTGTTTTCACCCCTACAGTACATTCTCACAGGGCACATGAGAATGCAGGGAAAAGAAACGCTAGCCGGACAGGAGATAATCTAGACACCTGATCTGAAGAACACAACACACACACAGTGGTGGAAAAGGTACCAAATTGTCTAACTTAAGTTAAAGTCAAAATACCTTAATAGAAAATGACTCAAGTAAAAGTGAAAGTCACCCATTAGAATATTACTTAAGTAAAAGTCTGAAAGTATTGGGTTTTAAATATAATGAAGTATCAAAAGTCAATGTAATTGCTAAAATATGCTTAAGTATCAAAAGTCAAAGTAAAAATATAAATCATTACAAATTCCTTATATTAAGAAAACCAGACCGCACCATTTTCTTGTTTTTTTATTGACGGATATCCAGGGACACACTCCAACACTCAGACATCATTTACAAAGGAAGCATGTGTTTAGTGAGTCCTCCAGATCAGAGGTAGTAGGGATGACCAGGGATGTTCTCTGTTTAGTGAGTCCTTGATAAGTGCATGAATTGGACCATTTTCTGTCCTGCTAATCATTCAAAATGCAACGAGTACTTTTGGGTATCAGGGAAAATGTATGGAGTAAAAAGTACATTATCACACACACACACACACACACACACACACACACACACACACACACACACACACACACACACACACACACACACACACACACACACACACACACACACACACAGAGGGTAATGACAGCCGTGCTGTGCAACCGTGTGTCATTCGATGAGCAGCCAAATGACAGGTTACTGACTCACCCCCTCTTAATGGAGAGATAACTGCAATGACAGAGGGGAGCAGGGGAGAGAGAGAGGGATAGAGACAAGGATATATGGAGATAGGGAGGAAGGGAGGGGGTTAAGGAGGGAGAGAGAAATAGATGGCTTTCATTTGATACCCTGGCTGTGTGATTGTGTGATTCCTGATAAAAGTGTGTCTAATGTGACCCTGACTCTGAGAGAGGAGAGGAGAGGAGAGGAGAGGAGAGGAGAGGAGAGGAGAGGAGAGGAGAGGAGAGGAGAGGAGAGGAGAGGCAGCCCTCTCTGTTTACAGTCTGGACTGGGCTGGCAGGATAGGAGGCTCACTGCTGGATCGCCAGCGACACTGTGTGAAGCCAGCAGGTATGGAAGCCATCCACGTGTGTGTGTGTGTTTGAGTGAGCATGCGTGTGCATCTGTGCGTGTTAGCGCGTGCATGCTCATGCGTGTGCTTGTGTGTATGAGTAAGGGGGCAAAATCAATTCCCCTTCACCACAGAGGGAAACAGGATGTTTAACACCTCCAGAAGGGAATCCTTCTTTCACAAATTGCTCATAAATGCAGACAGCTTAAACAAAGAACAAAGAGTGCTGACCAACCCTCATTTATCTAAAGAAGAATACTTCTGTCACGGTGCATCGTAATCAATAGCTAAAGTCCCTCTATCTATTAAACAAAGCCTGATGACATGACAGTCACCAATAGAGAAGAGGACAGGGGATGAGACTATATCAATATATGTGATTCCACAGCCACTGTAGATAATTGGCCAAACTAGATAAAGAGCCTGGCTCTATGCATGCTAACACCCTCATAAATGCAGATGTTATGCGGATGATTAAATCAGACTTGTAACAGATGTTTTTGGGCTGCCCCCTTTCATTAAAAGCTCTCTGCCTGCAGTGGATAGTAGCTAGGAATCAAAAATTATTCCAGAAATTAGGATATGAAAAGTGAGTTAGCTCAATTAAGGAAATGAAATTGTGTACATTAGACGTGGCTTGTTCTACCAGCGAGCGGTGAGCTGTGTGTGTGTGTGTGTGTGTGTGTGTGTGTGAGTGGTGAGCAGTTTCCAGGGGAGAGAGACAGAGAGAGAGAGACCGGGGCATAATAACATCAGAGAATCAGACTGTAATTGAAATGCACTTAAAAAGGATCATGCTGACAAATGTGATTGTATCGAGGCAGTAATGCTCCACACCTCCCTCCTCTTTCCTCCCCTCCTCTCACAGGGAGAGGCCTGCATCGCAAATGACACCCTATTTCCTACATAGTTTACTACTTTAAACCAGAGCCCTGTGAGCCCTGGTCAAAAGTAGTGCACTATATAGAGAATAGTGTAGAATTTGGTACACAACCTGTTCCTTGCTAAATCCAATGAAATTGAAATAGTGAAGGGGTCCTGACAGCTTCCTGATACAATCTTGCGGGTGGCGGGCAGCCGCGTTCACCAAACAGGTAATCAGTTTAGTAGCAAAGCCCCCCCCTCGTCAGGATGGGCCTCCTGTTGAAGAACACTTAAAGATCAAAACAAATGAAAGCTAGAGTGCACATGACAAGTCATCATAGCCTTATCAGCATGTCAGCCCACAGAGACTATTCATTCCCTTCCGCTCATAATACTGATGGAAAGGAGAGGAGGGGGGGGGGGGGGGGGGGGGGGTCTAGATGATGGAACACCCAGTGTCCAGCCCAGGCCTCATTAACATTACCACCAAAGCCTAGAGTTGGGCCGTTCCTCAGAATCCTCAACCCCTCCATCTGCCTGCATCATATCATATCATATCAGTCCTTTCTTACTGAGGGGCTAGATCAGTGACATGCCCAATGGGAGGCTCTCCACACTCCTCTCACACAGAGGTTCTGACTGAGAAGCTGTATTCTGCTGTCTCTGGATGAGGCTGATAAACAGGCTAAGATCACATCCTACAGCTCCTAGGTCCTCCCTCCTGTCTTCGTGGTCAGTTCATGAAGATTGAAAACACTGTTTATAAAATGTCCCCTGGCATGGCCTGTAGACAGCGAGTAAGACACATAGTCTCGGAGGCTGCCAGACATTGTGTATGTTATGTCTCTTAAATGGTGCGTGAAATGAAACCACATGAGAGTCAACAACAGATTGATTTTAGGAGTATTAACAGGTTGTGCTGGAATAAAGACATTAGGACTGCATTAGCCACCAAAACTATTGTCAACATGAGGAGACGACCATATCACTACACTACGAAGTACTGACTCTCTCCATCATGTATTAAACAGTCTTTTGAGTTATTCTGTAGAGCTGCCACTAGGGGAGCTTTAAACCCCTAATCCAGAAAACGGTCACCGCATCCACAGTATCTATAACGCACCCACACACACACACACACACACACACACACACACACACACACACACACACACAAATTAAGCAATGAATGAGCATGGGTGAAACATGCACACAAATCATATTGTACATACAATATTGACCGTACATACTATACTATAAATCAACATACACATGCATACACACAAATGAGAGGAAAATGTATAGTCAACAATCATCAACCTTCTTCCTGCCCTTATCCATGCCAAACATCCATGTAAACTCCTTACTAGTGGCATTATTTCTGTGTTATGAGTGTGTGAGCAATCCAGCATGCAAGCTACTCTGTTAGAGTACAATGGGAATACAAGATGTACAGAACATACCTCCATTATGCATGACACAGCTATGATATTTAAGCTCTTTGTAAGAGTTAAGTCTTGGAGCCGTGCGGTGTAATTCTGCTAGGATGATAGTGGAAAGTCTGCATTAGAGGGATGACTTTCAAACCCTCAGGGACACTGTGCTACAACAAGAGCTTTCTCTCTGTTCATAGTGTCATGTCCTGGTCCGTGTGTGTGTGTGTGTGTGTGTGTGTGTGTGTGTGTGTGTGTGTGTGTGTGTGTGTGTGTGTGTGTGTGTGTGTGTGTAAAGCAGCTCCGCCGGCCCTAAGCCCAGGATCAGGACCCTAATACAACCCATTATTAAGGGGATCATCTTTACCACAGGGAATGATACTTCACCCAATAAGATCAAAATACAGCAAAGTTTATTGCAACTCCAAATAAATAGAACACAGTGAGAGAGAGCAGAGCTAGACGGTCCATAGACACAGTGAGAGAGAGCAGAGCTAGACGGTCCATAGACACAGTGTTGCCAAGCCCTAGACGGTCCATAGAAACAGCGTTGCCAAGCCCTAGACGGTCCATAGACACAGTGTTGCCAAGCCCTAGACGGTGCATAGACACAGTGTTGCCAAGCCCTAGACGGTCCATAGACACAGTGAGAGTGAGCAGAGCTAGACGGTCCATAAACACAGTGTTGCCAAGTACTAGACGGTGCATAGACACAGAGTTGCCAAGCCCTAGATGGTGCATAGACACAGTGTTGCCAAGTCCTAGACGGTGCATAGACACAGTGTTGCCAAGCCCTAGACGGTCCATAGAACACAGTGTTGCCAAGCCCTAGACGGTCCTTAGACACAGTGTTGCCAAGCCCTAGACGGTCCATAGACAGAGTGTTGCCAATCCCTAGACGGTCCATAGACACAGTGTTGCCAAGCCCTAGACGGTCCATAGACACAGCGTTGCCAAGCCCTAGACGGTCCTTAGACACAGTGTTGCCAATCCCTAGACGGTCCTTAGACACAGTGTTGCCAAGCCCTATATGGTCCTTAGACACAGTGTTGCCAAGCCCTATATAGTCCATAGACACAGTGTTGCCAAGCCCTAGACGGTCCATAGACACAGTGTTGCCAAGTCCTAGACAGGCCATAGACACAGTGTTGCCAAGTCCTAGACAGGCAATAGACACAGTGTTGCCAAGCCCTAGACGGTCCATAGACACAGTGTTGCCAAGCACTAGACGGTCCATAGACACAGTGTTGCCAAGCCCTAGACAGACCATAGACACAGTGAGAGAGAGCAGAGCTAGCCGGTCCATAGACACAGTGTTGCCAAGTCCTAGACAGGCCATAGACACAGTGTTGCCAAGCACTAGACGGTCCATAGACAGAGTGTTGCCAAGCCCTAGACAGACCATAGACACAGTGAGAGAGAGCAGAGCTAGACGGTCCATAGACACAGTGTTGCCAAGTCCTAGACAGGCCATAGACACAGTGTTGCCAAGTCCTAGACGGTCCATAGACAGAGTGTTGCCAAGCCCTAGACAGACCATAGACACAGTGAGAGAGAGCAGAGCTAGACGGTCCATAGACACAGTGTTGTCTAGCCCCAGACGGTCCATAGACACAGCGTTGCCAAGCCCTAGACGGTCCATAGACACAGTGTTGCCAGGCCCTATACGGTCCTTAGACACAGTGTTGCCAATCCCTATACGGTCCTTAGACACAGTGTTGCCAAGCCCTATATGGTCCTTAGACACAGTGTTGCCAAGCCCTATACAGTCCATAGACACAGTGTTGCCAAGCCCTAGACGGTCCATAGACACAGTGTTGCCAAGCCCTAGACGGTCCATAGACACAGTGAGATTGAGCAGAGCTAGACGTTCCATAGACACAGTGTTGCCAAGCCCTAGACACTCCATAGACACAGTGTTGCCAAGCCCTAGACGGTCCATAGACACAGTGTTGCCAAGCCCTAGACGGTCCATAGACACAGTGAGAGTGAGCAGAGCTAGACGGTCCATTGACACAGTGTTGCCAAGCCCTAGACGGTCCATAGACACAGTGTTGCCAAGCACTAGACGGTCCATAGACACAGTGTTGCCAAGCCCTAGACGGTCCATAGACACAGTGTTGCCAAGCACTAGACGCTTCATAGACACAGTGTTGCCAAGCCCTAGACGGTCCATAGACACAGTGTTGCCAAGCCCTAGACGGTCCATGGACACAGTGTTGCCAAGCACTAGACGGTCCATAGACACAGTGTTGCCAAGCACTAGACAGGCCATAGACACAGTGTTGCCAAGCCCTAGACGGTCCATAGGCACAGTGAGATTGAGCAGAGCTAGACGGTCCATAGACACAGTGTTGCCAAGCCCTAGACGCTCCATAGACACAGTGTTGCCAAGCCCTACACGCTCCATAGACAGAGTGTTGCCAAGCCCTAGACGGTCCATAGACACAGTGAGAGTGAGCAGAGCTAGACGGTCCATTGACACAGTGTTGCCAAGCCCTAGACGCTCCATAGACACAGTGTTGCCAAGCCCTAGACGCTCCATAGACACAGTGTTGCCAAGCCCTAGACGCTCCATAGACACAGTGTTGCCAAGCTCTAGACGGTCCATAGACACAGTGAGAGTGAGCAGAGCTAGACGGTCCATTGACACAGTGTTGCCAAGCCCTAGACGCTCCATTGACACAGTGTTGCCAAGCCCTAGACTCTCCATAGACACAGTGTTGCCAAGCCCTAGACGGTCCATTGACACAGTGTTGCCAAGCCCTATACGGTCCATAGACACAGTGTTGCCAAGCACTAGACGGTCCATAGACACAGTGTTGCCAAGCCCTAGACGCTCCATAGACACAGTGTTGCCAAGCCCTAGACGGTCCATAGACACAATGTTGCCAAGCACTAGACGGGCCATAGACACAGTGTTGCCAAGCCCTAGACGGTCCATAGACACAGCGTTGCCAAGCCCTAGACGGTCCTTAGACACAGTGTTGCCAATCCCTAGACGGTCCTTAGACACAGTGTTGCCAAGCCCTATATGGTCCTTAGACACAGTGTTGCCAAGCCCTATATAGTCCATAGACACAGTGTTGCCAAGCCCTAGACGGTCCATAGACACAGTGTTGCCAAGTCCTAGACAGGCCATAGACACAGTGTTGCCAAGTCCTAGACAGGCAATAGACACAGTGTTGCCAAGCCCTAGACGGTCCATAGACACAGTGTTGCCAAGCACTAGACGGTCCATAGACACAGTGTTGCCAAGCCCTAGACAGACCATAGACACAGTGAGAGAGAGCAGAGCTAGCCGGTCCATAGACACAGTGTTGCCAAGTCCTAGACAGGCCATAGACACAGTGTTGCCAAGCACTAGACGGTCCATAGACAGAGTGTTGCCAAGCCCTAGACAGACCATAGACACAGTGAGAGAGAGCAGAGCTAGACGGTCCATAGACACAGTGTTGCCAAGTCCTAGACAGGCCATAGACACAGTGTTGCCAAGTCCTAGACGGTCCATAGACAGAGTGTTGCCAAGCCCTAGACAGACCATAGACACAGTGAGAGAGAGCAGAGCTAGACGGTCCATAGACACAGTGTTGCCTAGCCCCAGACGGTCCATAGACACAGCGTTGCCAAGCCCTAGACGGTCCATAGACACAGTGTTGCCAGGCCCTATACGGTCCTTAGACACAGTGTTGCCAATCCCTATACGGTCCTTAGACACAGTGTTGCCAAGCCCTATATGGTCCTTAGACACAGTGTTGCCAAGCCCTATACAGTCCATAGACACAGTGTTGCCAAGCCCTAGACGGTCCATAGACACAGTGTTGCCAAGCCCTAGACGGTCCATAGACACAGTGAGATTGAGCAGAGCTAGACGTTCCATAGACACAGTGTTGCCAAGCCCTAGACACTCCATAGACACAGTGTTGCCAAGCCCTAGACGGTCCATAGACACAGTGTTGCCAAGCCCTAGACGGTCCATAGACACAGTGAGAGTGAGCAGAGCTAGACGGTCCATTGACACAGTGTTGCCAAGCCCTAGACGGTCCATAGACACAGTGTTGCCAAGCACTAGACGGTCCATAGACACAGTGTTGCCAAGCCCTAGACGGTCCATAGACACAGTGTTGCCAAGCACTAGACGCTTCATAGACACAGTGTTGCCAAGCCCTAGACGGTCCATAGACACAGTGTTGCCAAGCCCTAGACGGTCCATGGACACAGTGTTGCCAAGCACTAGACGGTCCATAGACACAGTGTTGCCAAGCACTAGACAGGCCATAGACACAGTGTTGCCAAGCCCTAGACGGTCCATAGGCACAGTGAGATTGACCAGAGCTAGACGGTCCATAGACACAGTGTTGCCAAGCCCTAGACGCTCCATAGACACAGTGTTGCCAAGCCCTACACGCTCCATAGACAGAGTGTTGCCAAGCCCTAGACGGTCCATAGACACAGTGAGAGTGAGCAGAGCTAGACGGTCCATTGACACAGTGTTGCCAAGCCCTAGACGCTCCATAGACACAGTGTTGCCAAGCCCTAGACGCTCCATAGACACAGTGTTGCCAAGCCCTAGACGCTCCATAGACACAGTGTTGCCAAGCTCTAGACGGTCCATAGACACAGTGAGAGTGAGCAGAGCTAGACGGTCCATTGACACAGTGTTGCCAAGCCCTAGACGCTCCATTGACACAGTGTTGCCAAGCCCTAGACTCTCCATAGACACAGTGTTGCCAAGCCCTAGACGGTCCATTGACACAGTGTTGCCAAGCCCTATACGGTCCATAGACACAGTGTTGCCAAGCACTAGACGGTCCATAGACACAGTGTTGCCAAGCCCTAGACGCTCCATAGACACAGTGTTGCCAAGCCCTAGACGGTCCATAGACACAATGTTGCCAAGCACTAGACGGTCCATAGACACAGTGTTGCCAAGCCCTACACAGTCCATAGACACAGTGTTGCCAAGCACTAGACGGTCCATAGACACAGTGTTGCCAAGCCCTAGATGGTCCATAGACACAGTGTTGCCAAGCCCTAGACAGGCCATAGACACAGTGTTGCCAAGCCCTAGACGGTCCATAGACACAGTGTTGCCAAGCCCTAGACGGTCCATAGACACAGTGTTGCCAAATCCTAGACAGGCCATATACACAGTGTTGCCAAGTCCTAGACGGTCCATAGACACAGTGTTGCCAAGCCCTAGACAGGCCATAGACACAGTGTTGCCAAGCCCTAGACGGTCCATAGACACAGTGTTTCCAAGCACGAGACGGTCCATAGACAAGGTGAGAGTGAGCAGAGCTAGACGGTCCATAGACACAGTGTTGCCAAGTCCTAGACAGGCCATAGACACAGTGTTGCAAGTCCTAGACGGTCCATAGACACAGTGTTGCCAAGCCCTAGACAGATCATAGACACAGTGAGAGAGAGCAGAGCTAGACAGTCCATAGACACAGTGAGAGTGAGCAGAGCTAGACGGTCCATAGACACAGTGTTGCCAAGCCCTATACGGTCCTTACACACAGTGTTGCCAAGTCCTAGACGGACCATAGACACAGTGTTGCCAAGCCCTAGACTGTCCATAGACACAGTGAGAGAGAGCAGAGCTAGATGGTCCATAGACACAGTGTTGCCTAGCCCTAGACGGTCCATAGACACAGCGTTGCCAAGCCCTAGACGGTCCATAGACACAGTGTTGCCAGGCCCTATACGGTCCATAGACACAGTGTTGCCAAGCAATATACGGTCCTTAGACACAGTGTTGCCAATCCCTATACGGTCCTTAGACACAGTGTTGCCAAGCCCTATATGGTCCTTAGACACAGTGTTGCCAAGCCCTATACAGTCCATAGACACAGTGTTGCCAAGCCCTAGACGGTCCATAGACACAGTGTTGCCAAGTCCTAGACAGGCCATAGACACAGTGTTGCCAAGTCCTAGACGGTCCATAGACAGAATGTTGCCAAGCCCTAGACAGACCATAGACACAGTGAGAGAGAGCAGAGCTAGACGGTCCAAAGACACAGTGTTGCCAAGCCCTAGACGGTCCATAGACACAGCGTTGCCAAGCCCTAGACGGTCCATAGACACAGTGTTGCCAGGCCCTATACGGTCCATAGACACAGTGTTGCCAAGCAATATACGGTCCATAGACACAGCGTTGCCAAGCCCTAGACGGTCCATAGACACAGTGTTGCCAAGCCCTAGACGCTCCATAGACACAGTGTTGCCAAGCTCTAGACGGTCCATAGACACAGTGAGAGTGAGCAGAGCTAGACGGTCCATTGACACAGTGTTGCCAAGCCCTAGACGCTCCATTGACACAGTGTTGCCAAGCCCTAGACTCTCCATAGACACAGTGTTGCCAAGCCCTAGACGGTCCATTGACACAGTGTTGCCAAGCCCTATACGGTCCATAGACACAGTGTTGCCAAGCACTAGACGGTCCATAGACACAGTGTTGCCAAGCCCTAGACGCTCCATAGACACAGTGTTGCCAAGCCCTAGACGGTCCATAGACACAATGTTGCCAAGCACTAGACGGTCCATAGACACAGTGTTGCCAAGCCCTACACAGTCCATAGACACAGTGTTGCCAAGCACTAGACGGTCCATAGACACAGTGTTGCCAAGCCCTAGATGGTCCATAGACACAGTGTTGCCAAGCCCTAGACAGGCCATAGACACAGTGTTGCCAAGCCCTAGACGGTCCATAGACACAGTGTTGCCAAGCCCTAGACGGTCCATAGACACAGTGTTGCCAAATCCTAGACAGGCCATATACACAGTGTTGCCAAGTCCTAGACAGGCCATATACACAGTGTTGCCAAGTCCTAGACGGTCCATAGACACAGTGTTGCCAAGCCCTAGACAGGCCATAGACACAGTGTTGCCAAGCCCTAGACGGTCCATAGACACAGTGTTTCCAAGCACGAGACGGTCCATAGACAAGGTGAGAGTGAGCAGAGCTAGACGGTCCATAGACACAGTGTTGCCAAGTCCTAGACAGGCCATAGACACAGTGTTGCAAGTCCTAGACGGTCCATAGACACAGTGTTGCCAAGCCCTAGACAGATCATAGACACAGTGAGAGAGAGCAGAGCTAGACAGTCCATAGACACAGTGAGAGTGAGCAGAGCTAGACGGTCCATAGACACAGTGTTGCCAAGCCCTATACGGTCCTTACACACAGTGTTGCCAAGTCCTAGACGGACCATAGACACAGTGTTGCCAAGCCCTAGACTGTCCATAGACACAGTGAGAGAGAGCAGAGCTAGACGGTCCATAGACACAGTGTTGCCTAGCCCTAGACGGTCCATAGACACAGCGTTGCCAAGCCCTAGACGGTCCATAGACACAGTGTTGCCAGGCCCTATACGGTCCATAGACACAGTGTTGCCAAGCAATATACGGTCCTTAGACACAGTGTTGCCAATCCCTATACGGTCCTTAGACACAGTGTTGCCAAGCCCTATATGGTCCTTAGACACAGTGTTGCCAAGCCCTATACAGTCCATAGACACAGTGTTGCCAAGCCCTAGACGGTCCATAGACACAGTGTTGCCAAGTCCTAGACAGGCCATAGACACAGTGTTGCCAAGTCCTAGACGGTCCATAGACAGAGTGTTGCCAAGCCCTAGACAGACCATAGACACAGTGAGAGAGAGCAGAGCTAGACGGTCCATAGACACAGTGTTGCCAAGCCCTAGACGGTCCATAGACACAGCGTTGCCAAGCCCTAGACGGTCCATAGACACAGTGTTGCCAGGCCCTATACGGTCCATAGACACAGTGTTGCCAAGCAATATACGGTCCTTAGACACAGTGTTGCCAATCCCTATACGGTCCTTAGACACAGTGTTGCCAAGCCCTATATGGTCCTTAGACACAGTGTTGCCAAGCCCTATACAGTCCATAGACACAGTGTTGCCAAGCCCTAGACGGTCCATAGACACAGTGTTGCCAAGCCCTAGACGGTCCATAGACACAGTGAGATTGAGCAGAGCTAGACGTTCCATAGACACAGTGTTGCCAAGCCCTAGACACTCCATAGACACAGTGTTGCCAAGCCCTAGACGGTCCATAGACACAGTGTTGCCAAGCCCTAGACGGTCCATAGACACAGTGAGAGTGAGCAGAGCTAGACGGTCCATTGACACAGTGTTGCCAAGCCCTAGACGGTCCATAGACACAGTGTTGCCAAGCACTAGACGGTCCATAGACACAGTGTTGCCAAGCCCTAGACAGTCCATAGACACAGTGTTGCCAAGCACTAGACGCTCCATAGACACAGTGTTGCCAAGCCCTAGACGGTCCATAGACACAGTGTTGCCAAGCCCTAGACGGTCCATAGACACAGTGTTGCCAAGCACTAGACGGTCCATAGACACAGTGTTGCCAAGCACTAGACAGGCCATAGACACAGTGTTGCCAAGCCCTAGACGGTCCATAGGCACAGTGAAATTGAGCAGAGCTAGACGGTCCATAGACACAGTGTTGCCAAGCCCTAGACGCTCCATAGACACAGTGTTGCCAAGCCCTACACGCTCCATAGACACAGTGTTGCCAAGCCCTAGACGGTCCATAGACACAGTGAGAGTGAGCAGAGCTAGACGGTCCATTGACACAGTGTTGCCAAGCCCTAGACGCTCCATAGACACAGTGTTGCCAAGCCCTAGACGCTCCATAGACACAGTGTTGCCAAGCCCTAGACGCTCCATAGACACAGTGTTGCCAAGCTCTAGACGGTCCATAGACACAGTGAGAGTGAGCAGAGCTAGACGGTCCATTGACACAGTGTTGCCAAGCCCTAGACGCTCCATTGACACAGTGTTGCCAAGCCCTAGACTCTCCATAGACACAGTGTTGCCAAGCCCTAGACGGTCCATTGACACAGTGTTGCCAAGCCCTATACGGTCCATAGACACAGTGTTGCCAAGCACTAGACGGTCCATAGACACAGTGTTGCCAAGCCCTAGACGCTCCATAGACACAGTGTTGCCAAGCCCTAGACGGTCCATAGACACAATGTTGCCAAGCACTAGACGGTCCATAGACACAGTGTTGCCAAGCCCTACACAGTCCATAGACACAGTGTTGCCAAGCACTAGACGGTCCATAGACACAGTGTTGCCAAGCCCTAGATGGTCCATAGACACAGTGTTGCCAAGCCCTAGACAGGCCATAGACACAGTGTTGCCAAGCCCTAGACGGTCCATAGACACAGTGTTGCCAAGCCCTAGACGGTCCATAGACACAGTGTTGCCAAATCCTAGACAGGCCATATACACAGTGTTACCAAGTCCTAGACGGTCCATAGACACAGTGTTGCCAAGCCCTAGACAGGCCATAGACAGAGTGTTGCCAAGCCCTAGACGGTCCATAGACACAGTGTTTCCAAGCACGAGACGGTCCATAGACAAGGTGAGAGTGAGCAGAGCTAGACGGTCCATAGACACAGTGTTGCCAAGTCCTAGACAGGCCATAGACACAGTGTTGCAAGTCCTAGACGGTCCATAGACACAGTGTTGCCAAGCCCTAGACAGATCATAGACACAGTGAGAGAGAGCAGAGCTAGACAGTCCATAGACACAGTGAGAGTGAGCAGAGCTAGACGGTCCATAGACACAGTGTTGCCAAGCCCTATACGGTCCTTACACACAGTGTTGCCAAGTCCTAGACGGACCATAGACACAGTGTTGCCAAGCCCTAGACTGTCCATAGACACAGCGTTGCCAAGCCCTAGACGGTCCTTAGACACAGTGAGATTGAGCAGAGCTAGACGTTCCATAGATACAGTGTTGCCAAGCCCTAGACACTCAATAGACACAGTGTTGCCAAGCCCTAGACGGTCCATAGACACAGTGTTGCCAAGCCCTAGACGGTCCATAGACACAGTGAGAGTGAGCAGAGCTAGACGGTCCTTTGACACAGTGTTGCCAAGCCCTAGACGGTCCATAGACACAGTGTTGCCAAGCACTAGACGGTCCATAGACACAGTGTTGCCAAGCCCTAGACGGTCCATAGACACAGTGTTGCAAAGCACTAGACGCTCCATAGACACAGTGTTGCCAAGCACTAGACGGTCCATAGACAAAGTATTGCCAAGCCCTAGACGGTCCATAGACACAGTGTTGCCAAGCACTAGACGGTCCATAGACACAGTGTTGCCAAGCCCTAGACGCTCCATAGACACAGTGTTGCCAAGCCCTAGACGGTCCATAGGCACAGTGAGATTGAGCAGAGCTAGACGGTCCATAGACACAGTGTTGCCAAGCCCTAGACGCTCCATAGACACAGTGTTGCCAAGCCCTACACGCTCCATAGACACAGTGTTGCCAAGCCCTAGACGGTCCATAGACACAGTGAGAGTGAGCAGAGCTAGACGGTCCATTGACACAGTGTTGCCAAGCCTTAGACGCTCCATAGACACAGTGTTGCCAAGCCCTAGACGCTCCATAGACACAGTGTTGCCAAGCCCTAGACGCTCCATAGACACAGTGTTGCCAAGCTCTAGACGGTCCATAGACACAGTGAGAGTGAGCAGAGCTAGACGGTCCATTGACACAGTGTTGCCAAGCCCTAGACGCTCCATTGACACAGTGTTGCCAAGCCCTAGACTCTCCATAGACACAGTGTTGCCAAGCCCTAGACGGTCCATTGACACAGTGTTGCCAAGCCCTATACGGTCCATAGACACAGTGTTGCCAAGCACTAGACGGTCCATAGACACAGTGTTGCCAAGCCCTAGACGGTCCATAGACACAGTGTTGCCAAGCCCTAGACAGTCCATAGACACAGTGTTGCCAAGCCCTAGACGGTCCATAGACACAGTGTTGCCAAGCCCTATACGGTCCATAGACACAGTGTTGCCAAGCACTAGACGGTCCATAGACACAGTGTTGCCAAGCCCTAGACGCTCCATAGACACAGTGTTGCCAAGCCCTAGACGGTCCATAGACACAATGTTGCCAAGCACTAGACGGTCCATAGACACAGTGTTGCCAAGCCCTAGACAGTCCATAGACACAGTGTTGCCAAGCACTAGACGGTCCATAGACACAGTGTTGCCAAGCCCTAGACGGTCCATAGACACAGTGTTGCCAAGCCCTAGACAGGCCATAGACACAGTGTTGCCAAGCCCTAGACGGTCCATAGACACAGTGTTGCCAAATCATAGACAGGCCATATACACAGTGTTGCCAAGTCCTAGACGGTCCATAGACACAGTGTTGCCAAGCCCTAGACAGGCCATAGACACAGTGTTGCCAAGCCCTAGACGGTCCATAGACACAGTGTTTCCAAGCACTAGACGGTCCATAGACAAGGTGAGAGTGAGCAGAGCTAGACGGTCCATAGACACAGTGTTGCCAAGTCCTAGACAGGCCATAGACACAGTGTTGCAAGTCCTAGACGGTCCATAAACACAGTGTTGCCAAGCCCTAGACGTCCATAGACACAGTGTTGCCAAGCCCTAGACAGGCCATAGACACAGTGTTGCCAAGCCCTAGACGGTCCATAGACACAGTGTTGCCAAGCCTTATACGGTCCATAGACACAGTGTTGCCAAGCCCTATACGGTTCTTAGACACAGTGTTGCCAAGCCCTATACGGTCATTAGACACAGTGTTGCCAAGCCCTATACGGTCATTAGACACAGTGTTGCCAAGCCCTAGACAGGCCATAGACACAGTGTTGCCAAGCCCTAGACGGTCCATAGACACAGTGTTGCCAAATCATAGACAGGCCATATACACAGTGTTGCCAAGTCCTAGACGGTCCATAGACACAGTGTTGCCAAGCCCTAGACAGGCCATAGACACAGTGTTGCCAAGCCCTAGACGGTCCATAGACACAGTGTTTCCAAGCACTAGACGGTCCATAGACAAGGTGAGAGTGAGCAGAGCTAGACGGTCCATAGACACAGTGTTGCCAAGTCCTAGACAGGCCATAGACACAGTGTTGCAAGTCCTAGACGGTCCATAAACACAGTGTTGCCAAGCCCTAGACGTCCATAGACACAGTGTTGCCAAGCCCTAGACAGGCCATAGACACAGTGTTGCCAAGCCCTAGACGGTCCATAGACACAGTGTTGCCAAGCCTTATACGGTCCATAGACACAGTGTTGCCAAGCCCTATACGGTTCTTAGACACAGTGTTGCCAAGCCCTATACGGTCATTAGACACAGTGTTGCCAAGCCCTATACGGTCATTAGACACAGTGTTGCCAAGCCCTAGACGGTCCATAGACACAGTGTTTCCAAGCCCTATACGGTCCTTAGACACAGTGTTGCCAAGCTCTAGACGGTCCATAGACACAGTTTTGCCAAGCCCTAGAAGGTCCATAGACACAGTGTTGCCAAGCCCTAGACGGTCCATAGACACAGTGTTGCCAAGTCCTAGACGGTCCATAGACACAGTGAGATTGAGCAGAGCTAGATGGTCCATAGACACAGTGTTGGCAAGCCCTAGACGGTCCATATACACAGTGTTGCCAAGCTCTAGACGGTCCATAGACACAGTGTTGCAAAGCCCTAGACGGTCCATAGACACAGTGAGAGTGAGCAGAGCTAGACGGTCCATTGACACAGTGTTGCCAAGCCCTAGACGGTCCATAGACACAGTGTTGCCAAGCCCTAGACGGTCCATAGACACAGTGTTGCCAAGCCCTAACCAGGCCATAGACACAGTTTTGCCAAGCCCTAGACGGTCCATAGACACAGTGTTGCCAAGCCCTAGACGGTCCATAGACACAGTGTTGCCAAGCCCTAGACAGTCCATAGACACAGTGTTGCCAAGCCCTAGACGGTCCATAGACACAGTGTTGCCAAGCCCTATACGGTCCATAGACACAGTGTTGCCAAGCACTAGACGGTCCATAGACACAGTGTTGCCAAGCCCTAGACGCTCCATAGACACAGTGTTGCCAAGCCCTAGACGGTCCATAGACACAATGTTGCCAAGCACTAGACGGTCCATAGACACAGTGTTGCCAAGCCCTAGACAGTCCATAGACACAGTGTTGCCAAGCACTAGACGGTCCATAGACACAGTGTTGCCAAGCCCTAGACGGTCCATAGACACAGTGTTGCCAAGCCCTAGACAGGCCATAGACACAGTGTTGCCAAGCCCTAGACGGTCCATAGACACAGTGTTGCCAAATCATAGACAGGCCATATACACAGTGTTGCCAAGTCCTAGACGGTCCATAGACACAGTGTTGCCAAGCCCTAGACAGGCCATAGACACAGTGTTGCCAAGCCCTAGACGGTCCATAGACACAGTGTTTCCAAGCACTAGACGGTCCATAGACAAGGTGAGAGTGAGCAGAGCTAGACGGTCCATAGACACAGTGTTGCCAAGTCCTAGACAGGCCATAGACACAGTGTTGCAAGTCCTAGACGGTCCATAAACACAGTGTTGCCAAGCCCTAGACGTCCATAGACACAGTGTTGCCAAGCCCTAGACAGGCCATAGACACAGTGTTGCCAAGCCCTAGACGGTCCATAGACACAGTGTTGCCAAGCCTTATACGGTCCATAGACACAGTGTTGCCAAGCCCTATACGGTTCTTAGACACAGTGTTGCCAAGCCCTATACGGTCATTAGACACAGTGTTGCCAAGCCCTATACGGTCATTAGACACAGTGTTGCCAAGCCCTAGACGGTCCATAGACACAGTGTTTCCAAGCCCTATACGGTACTTAGACACAGTGTTGCCAAGCTCTAGACGGTCCATAGACACAGTTTTGCCAAGCCCTAGAAGGTCCATAGACACAGTGTTGCCAAGCCCTAGACGGTCCATAGACACAGTGTTGCCAAGTCCTAGACGGTCCATAGACACAGTGAGATTGAGCAGAGCTAGACGGTCCATAGACACAGTGTTGGCAAGCCCTAGACGGTCCATATACACAGTGTTGCCAAGCTCTAGACGGTCCATAGACACAGTGTTGCAAAGCCCTAGACGGTCCATAGACACAGTGAGCGTGAGCAGAGCTAGACGGTCCATTGACACAGTGTTGCCAAGCCCTAGACGGTCCATAGACACAGTGTTGCCAAGCCCTAGACGGTCCATAGACACAGTGTTACCAAGCCCTAACCAGGCCATAGACACAGTGTTGCCAAGCCCTAGACGGTCCATAGACACAGTGTTGCCAAGCCCTAGACGGTCCATAGACACAGTGTTGCCAAGCCCTAGACGGTCCATAGACACAGTGTTGCCAAGCCCTAGACGGTCCATAGACACAGTGTTGCCAAGCCCTAGACGGTCCATAGACACAGTGTTGCCAAGCCCTAGACGGTCCATAGACACAGTGTTGCCAAGCCCTAGACGGTCCATAGACACAGTGTTGCCAAGTCCTAGACAGGCCATAGACACAGTGTTGCCAAGTCCTAGACGGTCCATAGACACAGTGTTGCCAAGCCCTAGACAGGCCATAGACACAGTGTTGCCAAGCCCTAGACGGTCCATAGACACAGTGTTGCCAAGCCCTAGACGGTCCATAGACACAGTGAGAGTGAGCAGAGCTAGACGGTCCATAGACACAGTGTTGCCAAGCCCTAGACAGGCCATAGACACAGTGAGAGAGAGCAGCGCTAGACAGTCCCTAGACACAGTGAGAGTGAGCAGAGCTAGACGGTCCATAGACACAGTGTTGCCAAGCCCTATACTGTCCTTAGACAGTGTTGCCAAGTCCTAGACGGTCCATAGACACAGTGAGATTGAGCAGAGCTAGACGGTCCATAGACACAGTGTTACCAAGCCCTTGACGGTCCATAGACACAGTGTTGCCAAGCCCTATACGGTTCTTAGACACAGTGTTACCAAGCCCTATACGGTCATTAGACACAGTGTTGCCAAGCCCTATACGGTCATTAGACACAGTGTTGCCAAGCTCTAGACGGTCCATAGACACAGTTTTGCCAAGCCCTAGAAGGTCCATAGACACAGTGTTGCCAAGCCCTAGACGGTCCATAGACACAGTGTTGCCAAGTCCTAGACGGTCCATAGACACAGTGAGATTGAGCAGAGGTAGACGGTCCATAGACACAGTGTTGGCAAGCCCTAGACGGTCCATATACACAGTGTTGCCAAGCCCTAGACGGTCCATAGACACAGTGAGAGTGAGCAGAGCTAGACGGTCCATAGACACAGTGTTGCCAAGTCCTAGACAGGCCATAGACACAGTGTTGCCAAGTCCTAGACGGTCCATAGACACAGTGTTGCCAAGCCCTAGACAGGCCATAGACACAGTGAGAGAGAGCAGCGCTAGACAGTCCCTAGACACAGTGAGAGTGAGCAGAGCTAGACGGTCCATAGACACAGTGTTGCCAAGCCCTATACTGTCCTTAGACACAGTGTTGCCAAGTCCTAGACGGTCCATAGACACAGTGAGATTGAGCAGAGCTAGACGGTCCATAGACACAGTGTTACCAAGCCCTAGACGGTCCATAGACACAGTGTTGCCAAGCCCTAGACGGTCCATAGACACAGTGTTGCCAAGCCCTAGACGGTCCATAGACACAGTGTTTCCAAGTCCTAGACGGTCCATAGACACAGTGAGATTGAGCAGAGCTAGACGGTCCATAGACACAGTGTTGGCAAGCCCTAGACGGTCCATATACACAGTGTTGCCAAGCTCTAGACGGTCCATAGACACAGTGTTGCAAAGCCCTAGACGGTCCATAGACACAGTGAGAGTGAGCAGAGCTAGACGGTCCATTGACACAGTGTTGCCAAGCCCTAGACGGTCCATAGACACAGTGTTGCCAAGCCCTAGACGGTCCATAGACACAGTGTTACCAAGCCCTAACCAGGCCATAGACACAGTGTTGCCAAGCCCTAGACGGTCCATAGACACAGTGTTGCCAAGCCCTAGACGGTCCATAGACACAGTGTTGCCAAGCCCTAGACGGTCCATAGACACAGTGTTGCCAAGCCCTAGACGGTCCATAGACACAGTGTTGCCAAGCCCTAGACGGTCCATAGACACAGTGTTGCCAAGCCCTAGACGGTCCATAGACACAGTGTTGCCAAGCCCTAGACGGTCCATAGACACAGTGTTGCCAAGTCCTAGACAGGCCATAGACACAGTGTTGCCAAGTCCTAGACGGTCCATAGACACAGTGTTGCCAAGCCCTAGACAGGCCATAGACACAGTGTTGCCAAGCCCTAGACGGTCCATAGACACAGTGTTGCCAAGCCCTAGACGGTCCATAGACACAGTGAGAGTGAGCAGAGCTAGACGGTCCATAGACACAGTGTTGCCAAGTCCTAGACAGGCCATAGACACAGTGTTGCCAAGTCCTAGACGGTCCATAGACACAGTGTTGCCAAGCCCTAGACAGGCCATAGACACAGTGAGAGAGAGCAGCGCTAGACAGTCCCTAGACACAGTGAGAGTGAGCAGAGCTAGACGGTCCATAGACACAGTGTTGCCAAGCCCTATACTGTCCTTAGACAGTGTTGCCAAGTCCTAGACGGTCCATAGACACAGTGAGATTGAGCAGAGCTAGACGGTCCATAGACACAGTGTTACCAAGCCCTAGACGGTCCATAGACACAGTGTTGCCAAGCCCTATACGGTTCTTAGACACAGTGTTGCCAAGCCCTATACGGTCATTAGACACAGTGTTGCCAAGCCCTATACGGTCATTAGACACAGTGTTGCCAAGCTCTAGACGGTCCATAGACACAGTTTTGCCAAGCCCTAGAAGGTCCATAGACACAGTGTTGCCAAGCCCTAGACGGTCCATAGACACAGTGTTGCCAAGTCCTAGACGGTCCATAGACACAGTGAGATTGAGCAGAGGTAGACGGTCCATAGACACAGTGTTGGCAAGCCCTAGACGGTCCATATACACAGTGTTGCCAAGCCCTAGACGGTCCATAGACACAGTGAGAGTGAGCAGAGCTAGACGGTCCATAGACACAGTGTTGCCAAGTCCTAGACAGGCCATAGACACAGTGTTGCCAAGTCCTAGACGGTCCATAGACACAGTGTTGCCAAGCCCTAGACAGGCCATAGACACAGTGAGAGAGAGCAGCGCTAGACAGTCCCTAGACACAGTGAGAGTGAGCAGAGCTAGACGGTCCATAGACACAGTGTTGCCAAGCCCTATACTGTCCTTAGACACAGTGTTGCCAAGTCCTAGACGGTCCATAGACACAGTGAGATTGAGCAGAGCTAGACGGTCCATAGACACAGTGTTGCCAAGTCCTAGACAGGCCATAGACACAGTGTTGCAAGTCCTAGACGGTCCATAAACACAGTGTTGCCAAGCCCTAGACGTCCATAGACACAGTGTTGCCAAGCCCTAGACAGGCCATAGACACAGTGTTGCCAAGCCCTAGACGGTCCATAGACACAGTGTTGCCAAGCCTTATACGGTCCATAGACACAGTGTTGCCAAGCCCTATACGGTTCTTAGACACAGTGTTGCCAAGCCCTATACGGTCATTAGACACAGTGTTGCCAAGCCCTATACGGTCATTAGACACAGTGTTGCCAAGCCCTAGACGGTCCATAGACACAGTGTTTCCAAGCCCTATACGGTACTTAGACACAGTGTTGCCAAGCTCTAGACGGTCCATAGACACAGTTTTGCCAAGCCCTAGAAGGTCCATAGACACAGTGTTGCCAAGCCCTAGACGGTCCATAGACACAGTGTTGCCAAGTCCTAGACGGTCCATAGACACAGTGAGATTGAGCAGAGCTAGACGGTCCATAGACACAGTGTTGGCAAGCCCTAGACGGTCCATATACACAGTGTTGCCAAGCTCTAGACGGTCCATAGACACAGTGTTGCAAAGCCCTAGACGGTCCATAGACACAGTGAGCGTGAGCAGAGCTAGACGGTCCATTGACACAGTGTTGCCAAGCCCTAGACGGTCCATAGACACAGTGTTGCCAAGCCCTAGACGGTCCATAGACACAGTGTTACCAAGCCCTAACCAGGCCATAGACACAGTGTTGCCAAGCCCTAGACGGTCCATAGACACAGTGTTGCCAAGCCCTAGACGGTCCATAGACACAGTGTTGCCAAGCCCTAGACGGTCCATAGACACAGTGTTGCCAAGCCCTAGACGGTCCATAGACACAGTGTTGCCAAGCCCTAGACGGTCCATAGACACAGTGTTGCCAAGCCCTAGACGGTCCATAGACACAGTGTTGCCAAGCCCTAGACGGTCCATAGACACAGTGTTGCCAAGTCCTAGACAGGCCATAGACACAGTGTTGCCAAGTCCTAGACGGTCCATAGACACAGTGTTGCCAAGCCCTAGACAGGCCATAGACACAGTGTTGCCAAGCCCTAGACGGTCCATAGACACAGTGTTGCCAAGCCCTAGACGGTCCATAGACACAGTGAGAGTGAGCAGAGCTAGACGGTCCATAGACACAGTGTTGCCAAGTCCTAGACATGCCATAGACACAGTGTTGCCAAGTCCTAGACGGTCCATAGACACAGTGTTGCCAAGCCCTAGACAGGCCATAGACACAGTGAGAGAGAGCAGCGCTAGACAGTCCCTAGACACAGTGAGAGTGAGCAGAGCTAGACGGTCCATAGACACAGTGTTGCCAAGCCCTATACTGTCCTTAGACAGTGTTGCCAAGTCCTAGACGGTCCATAGACACAGTGAGATTGAGCAGAGCTAGACGGTCCATAGACACAGTGTTACCAAGCCCTTGACGGTCCATAGACACAGTGTTGCCAAGCCCTATACGGTTCTTAGACACAGTGTTACCAAGCCCTATACGGTCATTAGACACAGTGTTGCCAAGCCCTATACGGTCATTAGACACAGTGTTGCCAAGCTCTAGACGGTCCATAGACACAGTTTTGCCAAGCCCTAGAAGGTCCATAGACACAGTGTTGCCAAGCCCTAGACGGTCCATAGACACAGTGTTGCCAAGTCCTAGACGGTCCATAGACACAGTGAGATTGAGCAGAGGTAGACGGTCCATAGACACAGTGTTGGCAAGCCCTAGACGGTCCATATACACAGTGTTGCCAAGCCCTAGACGGTCCATAGACACAGTGAGAGTGAGCAGAGCTAGACGGTCCATAGACACAGTGTTGCCAAGTCCTAGACAGGCCATAGACACAGTGTTGCCAAGTCCTAGACGGTCCATAGACACAGTGTTGCCAAGCCCTAGACAGGCCATAGACACAGTGAGAGAGAGCAGCGCTAGACAGTCCCTAGACACAGTGAGAGTGAGCAGAGCTAGACGGTCCATAGACACAGTGTTGCCAAGCCCTATACTGTCCTTAGACACAGTGTTGCCAAGTCCTAGACGGTCCATAGACACAGTGAGATTGAGCAGAGCTAGACGGTCCATAGACACAGTGTTACCAAGCCCTAGACGGTCCATAGACACAGTGTTGCCAAGCCCTAGACGGTCCATAGACACAGTGTTGCCAAGCCCTAGACGGTCCATAGACACAGTGTTTCCAAGTCCTAGACGGTCCATAGACACAGTGAGATTGAGCAGAGCTAGACGGTCCATAGACACAGTGTTGGCAAGCCCTAGACGGTCCATATACACAGTGTTGCCAAGCTCTAGACGGTCCATAGACACAGTGTTGCAAAGCCCTAGACGGTCCATAGACACAGTGAGAGTGAGCAGAGCTAGACGGTCCATTGACACAGTGTTGCCAAGCCCTAGACGGTCCATAGACACAGTGTTGCCAAGCCCTAGACGGTCCATAGACACAGTGTTACCAAGCCCTAACCAGGCCATAGACACAGTGTTGCCAAGCCCTAGACGGTCCATAGACACAGTGTTGCCAAGCCCTAGACGGTCCATAGACACAGTGTTGCCAAGCCCTAGACGGTCCATAGACACAGTGTTGCCAAGCCCTAGACGGTCCATAGACACAGTGTTGCCAAGCCCTAGACGGTCCATAGACACAGTGTTGCCAAGCCCTAGACGGTCCATAGACACAGTGTTGCCAAGCCCTAGACGGTCCATAGACACAGTGTTGCCAAGTCCTAGACAGGCCATAGACACAGTGTTGCCAAGTCCTAGACGGTCCATAGACACAGTGTTGCCAAGCCCTAGACAGGCCATAGACACAGTGTTGCCAAGCCCTAGACGGTCCATAGACACAGTGTTGCCAAGCCCTAGACGGTCCATAGACACAGTGAGAGTGAGCAGAGCTAGACGGTCCATAGACACAGTGTTGCCAAGTCCTAGACAGGCCATAGACACAGTGTTGCCAAGTCCTAGACGGTCCATAGACACAGTGTTGCCAAGCCCTAGACAGGCCATAGACACAGTGAGAGAGAGCAGCGCTAGACAGTCCCTAGACACAGTGAGAGTGAGCAGAGCTAGACGGTCCATAGACACAGTGTTGCCAAGCCCTATACTGTCCTTAGACAGTGTTGCCAAGTCCTAGACGGTCCATAGACACAGTGAGATTGAGCAGAGCTAGACGGTCCATAGACACAGTGTTACCAAGCCCTAGACGGTCCATAGACACAGTGTTGCCAAGCCCTATACGGTTCTTAGACACAGTGTTGCCAAGCCCTATACGGTCATTAGACACAGTGTTGCCAAGCCCTATACGGTCATTAGACACAGTGTTGCCAAGCTCTAGACGGTCCATAGACACAGTTTTGCCAAGCCCTAGAAGGTCCATAGACACAGTGTTGCCAAGCCCTAGACGGTCCATAGACACAGTGTTGCCAAGTCCTAGACGGTCCATAGACACAGTGAGATTGAGCAGAGGTAGACGGTCCATAGACACAGTGTTGGCAAGCCCTAGACGGTCCATATACACAGTGTTGCCAAGCCCTAGACGGTCCATAGACACAGTGAGAGTGAGCAGAGCTAGACGGTCCATAGACACAGTGTTGCCAAGTCCTAGACAGGCCATAGACACAGTGTTGCCAAGTCCTAGACGGTCCATAGACACAGTGTTGCCAAGCCCTAGACAGGCCATAGACACAGTGAGAGAGAGCAGCGCTAGACAGTCCCTAGACACAGTGAGAGTGAGCAGAGCTAGACGGTCCATAGACACAGTGTTGCCAAGCCCTATACTGTCCTTAGACACAGTGTTGCCAAGTCCTAGACGGTCCATAGACACAGTGAGATTGAGCAGAGCTAGACGGTCCATAGACACAGTGTTACCAAGCCCTAGACGGTCCATAGACACAGTGTTGCCAAGCCCTAGACGGTCCATAGACACAGTGTTGCCAAGCCCTAGACGGTCCATAGACACAGTGTTGCCAAGCCCTAGACGGTCCATAGCCACAGTGAGAGTGAGCAGAGCTAGACGGTCCATTGACACAGTGTTGGCAAGCCCTAGACGGTCCATATACACAGTGTTGCCAAGCCCTAGACGGTCCATAGACACAGTGTTGCCAAGCCCTAGATGGTCCATAGACACAGTGTAGCCAAGCCCTAGACGGTCCATAGACACAGTGTTGCCAAGCCCTAGACAGGCCATAGACACAGTGTTGCCAAGCCCTAGACGGTCCATAGACACAGTGTTGCCAAACCCTAGACGGTCCATAGACACAGTGTTGCCAAGCCCTAGACGGTCCATAGACACAGTGTTGCCAAGCCCTAGACGGTCCATAGACACAGTGTTGCCAAGTTCTAGACAGGCCATAGACACAGTGTTGCCAAGTCCTAGACGGTCCATAGACACAGTGTTGCCAAGCCCTAGACAGGCCATAGACACAGTGTTGCCAAGCCCTAGATGGTCCATAGACACAGTGTTGCCAAGCCCTAGACGGTCCATAGACACAGTGAGAGTGAGCAGAGCTAGACGGTCCATAGACACAGTGTTGCCAAGTCCTAGACAGGCCATAGACACAGTGTTGCCAAGTCTTAGACGGTCCATAGACACAGTGTTGCCAAGCCCTAGACGGTCCATAGACACTGTGAGAGTGAGCAGAGCTAGACGGTCCATAGACACAGTGTTGCCAAGCCCTGGGCTGGCTCTGGATAGATTTCAGTGTTTAGGGAAAAGTTGTGTGAATTTTTTTTCCATGGTAATAAAAGCAGGAGGAAATGGGAAAAGGAGGAGGGTGGAACTGGAGCGTCCCTGGCGTGGGCAGGTGGGAGACATGGAATTCCAGCACGGGATTTAAAATGTGTCATGATCTTCAGAAGTGGGATCGAACGGAGTGTTTTCCTATTTGGAGTTTGGAGCTGGGAACATGGTTTTAATTCTAAAATAAATACCACCCATCTGTCACACCTACCCACCCGGTGGTGGTGGTGGTGGTGGTGGTGGTGGTGGTGGTGGGTGGGTGGGTGGGTGGGTGCCAGCAGAGAAGCCCTTCAGGAGACACTTTGGTCTGTGTGTATATTTTCATAGTCTGATTGAAGTAAAACACAGTCTTTAATGTATAATTTCAAGTGAACACGTTGCCCAAATGAAAACACACTCACCTACAAGCCCAGTTTAATTGAAGGCTGCAGGTTTCCACATGGCAGGTTTTTAGGGAAGAGAGACAAGTAATTCTTCTTCAAATGAAAGCTGCCATTCTCAGTCTGTCTGTAGACACCTTGGGACCGGGGCTGAGAGACAGACAGACACAGCAGAAATACAGCCATGGAGTTATATTTATGGAGTTTCATGGGAAATAAAATGTAACTCTGGTAAGACGTCAAAAACAGTCGTAACACCATAGGGGAGTCGGGACTCAGATGAGAAATGTAACATTCATTTTAGAATAATGACAGATAGATTTTGATATGATAAAATAAAAATCAGAATCTACATCTAGATTTGTAAGTATCAGGTACTATAAGACATGAAGATACTAGCTACAGATGCATTGGGGAAATTCTACTCCTGTTGTTTTCTGTCTCTTACCATCACTGGGTCATAACATACAATTGCCTGCAGTTACCGTGCAAAACAAAACATGCCATTTCCACACCAGACGGAGCTTTATGTCTGCCTTGTCTGCCTCCCTTTAAATGAAGACTATACTTTTCCATGAAGATATATACACTTCAGGAGTTCTGTCTTGTCAAGCCTAAAACCTCAATTAGATTGATCAATATTTGATGCGTTCCCTCTCATAAGCCCCGGTCCCCCCTGCAGTACCCCTCCAGTGTTCCGCGCCAGTGTGATGCCTTTAATTGTTGGCCCAAAGCGTTAGAGACAGACAGGACTTTGTTTGCTCAATAATGAATGGCTCTGTCCCTAACACAATATTGAGTTGGGCTGTTTGCGAGTGTGGCTCCGCTCACTGCTCCTGCCGTGCAGTGAGACAAGAGAGAGAGGACAGGACAAGAGAGGAGAGGGGGAATGGGGACTCCTCCTCTGACACGCACTATAGCGCCTACGGGCCCCAGAGAAAACAAGACAAACTGCAAGCTCCATCAAAATCACCAGAGAAAGAGTGAAAGAATCTCTCTCTCTCTCACTCTCTCTCTTTCTCTCTCTCTCTCCCTCTCTCTTTCTCTCTCTCTCTCCTTGTCCCTGTCCCCTAGGTAGTCAATTGCTACTGGTACAGTGAGTACACACACTTTGTCCTTCAAGTGACCTCGATAAAGATGTGAAGCAGGCAGACTAAATATTTCCCACACTGGGGCAGTTGAGATAGAGTAGACACAGAGGGGAAATATGAACGGCAGCCATCGTGCCCACACGCACACACACACGCACACACGCACGCACGCACACACACACACACACACACACACACACACACACACCAGCCTCCGTCCTATGATGCGTGTGTGTGGGTTATTTTCTGTTTTCACCTTGGCATGCTCCTTGCACTCAGAAAGCCCTCTCTCCCAGCCAGGACCCCTGAGCTGCCCTGTACTTTGCCTGTATCCGGTGTCCGCTCCTCACTGCTGGCTAAATAGATTTTAATGGCAAACACTTCTCACGGCCCTCTTTCATTTACGCAGGCTCTGTCACACCCTGCCATATTTTTCCCCTCTCTCTCTAGCTTGGCGTCTGGGCTAGTTTCCAGGCTATTGGAACGAGAACTGACAATTCCCTTTCAATGTCCCAAGGAGATAATCTCCAGTCATTTCTGATTTGCATAACATTATTTAAAATTTAATGTAATGGCATTAAGCTATAGCCTGCCCTCCCCTTCTTCTTTCACTAGCTCACATCTGTTTGTGTTGGGTGTGCGTGTGTGTGTGTGTGCATGTGTGTGTGTGTGTGTGTGTGTGTGTGTGTGTGTGTGTGTGTGTGTGTGTGTGTGTGTGTGTGTGTGTGTGTGTGTGTGTGTGTGTGTGTGTGTGTATCTGTGTGTGTGTATCTGTGTGTGTGCGTGCCTGTGTGTGTGTCACCTTCTCTCTCTCCTATGAAGTCCAATCTGCAATGTTTAAAATAGACAATCAACAGATATCTCTGGTTACATCTCTACCCATTTCACCCTGATAAAACCCCATCAGATCCATCTACAGACAGAGAGACAGCACTAGAACAAAGCAGTGTGTTCCAACAGGGTACAGGGCCAAGGCAGACAGACAGGCAGGGCCCAGAGGAATCAGACCCGGATACCATTCCATTTGTCTGATCTGTACGTGTCCTACTTAGCTACAGCAATGGGACTCAATTAGGCTGGAACCAAGAGCAGCTGATCATTCATTTATTAATGAATACAATGGGAGGGGGATGTAGTGATGAGTCTGCTCATTTGTTGAGGGCAGGGTAGGCTGGGTACAGAGAGGGGTAAAGTTAACCGGGTTGTAGTGGGCCAACGGTGACACAGAGAGACAGATACTATATATACAGTAACAGTCAAACGTTTGGACACACCTACTCATTCAAGGGTTTGTCTTGTGAATAATAGTAAAGATATGAAAACTATGAAATAACACATATGGAATCATGTAGTAACCAAAAACGTGTTAAACAAACTAAAATATATTTTATATTTGAGATTATTCAAAGTAGCCACCCTTTGCCTTGATGACAGCTTTGCACACTCTTGGCATTCTCTCAACCAGCTTCATGATGTAGTCACCTGGAATGCATTTCAATTAGCAGGTGTGTCTTGTTAAAAGTTAATTTGTGGAATTTCTTTCCTTCTTAATGCGTTTTAGCCAATCAGTTGTGTTGTGACAAGGTAGGGTGGTATACAGAAGATGGCCCTATTTGGTAAAAGACCAAGTCCATATTATGGCAAGAACAGCTCAAATAAGCAAAGAGTCCATCATTACTTTAAGGCATGAAGGTCAGTCAATCCGGAACATTTCAAGAACTTTGAAAGTTTCTTCAAGTGCAGTCGCAAAAACCATCAAGCGCGATGATGAAACTGGCTCTCATGAGGACTACCCCAGGAAAGGAAGACCCAGGGTTACCTCTGCTGCAGATGATACGTTCATTAGAGTTACCAGCCTCAGATTGCAGCCCAAATAAATGCTTCACCGAGTTCAAGTAACAGACACATCTCAACATTAACTGTTCAGAGGAATCAGGCCTTCATGGTCGAATTGCTGCAAAAAAAAACACTGCTAAAGGACACCAATAATAAGAAGAGACTGGCTTGAGCCAAGAAACACGAGCAATGGACATTAGACCTGTGGAAATCTGTCATTTGGTCTGATGAGTCCAAGTTTGAGATTTTTGGTTCCAACCGCCATGTCTTCATGAGATGCAGAGTAGGTGAATGGATGATCTCCGCATCTTCAAATCTGCGTATTCCTCCAAAGCTCAGTTGTCCTGAGTCTGTACAACTCTGCCAGGACCTAGGATCAAGGGAGACACTCAAGTTTTTTAATACTATATCTCTTGACACATTGATGAAAATGATCATGGCCTCTAAACATTCAAGCTGCATACTGGACCCTATTCCAACTAAACTACTGAAAGAGATGCTTCCTGTGCTTGGCCCTCCTATGTTGAACATAATAAACGTCTCTCTATCCACCAGATGTGTACCAAACTCACTAAAAGTGGCAGTAATAAAGCCTCTCTTGAAAAAGCCAAACTTGACCCAGACAATATAAAAAAACTATCGACCTAAATCGAATCTTCCATTCCTCTCAAACATTTTAGAAAAGGCTGTTGTGCCTTTATGCGGTTGACACAGCTGTACATTTGAAACATGGTGAAGCCCCAAAATTGTTTCCGACATAAGGAAGTGGATGGCTGCAAATGTTCTACTTTTAAATTCGGACAAAACAGAGATGCTTGTTCTAGCTCCCAAGAAACAAAGAGATCTTCTGTTGAATCTGACAATTAATATTGATGGTTGTACAGTTGTCTCAAATAAAACTGTGAAGGAACTCGGCGTTACTCTGGACCCTGATCTCTCTTTTGACGAACATATCAAGACTGTTTCAAGGACAGCTTTTTTACATCTACGTAACTTTGCAAAAATCAGAAACTTTCTGTCCAAAAATGATGCAGAAAAATGTATCCATGCTTTTGTCACTTCTAGGTTAAACTACTGCAATGCTCTACTTTCTAGGTAACCTGATAACTAAATAAACTTCAGTTAGTGCTAAACACGGCTGCTAGAATCTTGACATGAACCAAAAAAATTGATCATATTACTCCAGTGCTAGCCTCTCTATATTGGCTTCCTGTTAAGGCAAGGGCTGATTTCAAGATTTTACTGCTAACCTACAAAGCATTACATGGGCTTGCTCCTACCTATCTTTCCGATTTGGTCCTGCCGTACATACCTACACGTACGCTACGGTCACAAGATGCAGGCCTCCTTACTGTCCCTAGAATTTCTAAGCAAACAGCTGGAGGCAGGGATTTCTCCTATAGAGCTACATTTTTATGGAATGGTCTGTCTACCCATGTGAGAGACGTAGACTCGGTCTCAACCTTTAAGTCTTTACTGAAGACTCATCTCTTCAGTAGGTCCTATGATTGAGTGTAGTCTGGCCCAGGAGTGTGAAGGTGAACAGAAAGGCACTGGAACAACAAACCACCCTTGCTGTCTCTGCCTTGCCGGTTCCCTTCTATCCACTGGGATTCTCTTCCTCTAACCCTATTACAGGGGCTGAGTCACTGGCTTACTGGTGCTCTTCCATGCCGTCCCTAGGAGGGGTGCGTCACTTGAATGGGTTGAGTCACTGACGTGATCTTCCTGTCCGGGTTGACCCCCCACTTTAGTTTTGCCGTGGCGGAGATCTTTGTGGGCTATACTTGGCCTTGTCTCAGGGTGGTAAGTTGGTGGTTGAAGATATCCCTCTAGTGGTGTGGAGGCTGTGCTTGGCAAAGTGGGTGGGGTTATATCCTGCCTATTTTGCCCTGTCCAGGGGTTTATTGGATGGGGCCACAGTATCTCCTGACCCCTCCTGTCTCAGCCTCCAGTATTTATGCTGCAGTAGTTTATGTGTCGGGGGGCTAGGGTCAGTCTGTTATATCTGGAGTATTTCTCCTGTCTTATCTGGTGTCCTGTGTGAATTTTCTCTCTAATTTTCTCTCTATTTCTCTCTTTTTCTCTCTTTCTTTCTTTCTCTCTCTTGGAGGACTTGAGCCCTAGGAC